>NC_051846.1:130628427-130652448 GCF_002237135.1 Teleopsis dalmanni | reverse complement strand
AATCGAGTCTACGTCTTGCCACCGCTGGGCAGTTGCATAGAACATGTTCCGATGTTTCCTTCTCCTCATGACAGAGTCGACAGGAATCACTTTCTACCGCACCTATAATCTTCATGTGGTAATTAAGTCTACAGTGCCCTGTAAGAAGTTCAGTGTAGATTTTGATATCATTTCTGCTAAGGTTGATGATAGCATCAACTTTGATGTGTTCAGGATCAATGAATCTTTTTGACTGTCGCATGCCTGTTTGGGCTCTCCAGTGTTCAAGTAGACGATGTTTCTCCCGTTCACATAATAAGTTGTTTGTGAAGCTATTTGTTACCCCGCAGAAGGGCTCTGGCCCAATGAAAGGAGTACATGCACCCTTCTTTGCTAATATGTCTGCTATTTCATTGCCCTCATGCCCCTCGTGTCCCGGTACCCACATAAGAGTAACATAGTTCCTCGATGCTAGGGTGTTGAGAAGTTGAAAGCATTCCCAAACCAGCTTTGATTGGAATAAGGATTTGCTAAAGATTTTAGAGCTGCTTGGCTGTCTGATAGAATGCATATGTTGGTACCTCGGGTGCCCCTACGTATGCATTCTCTTGCACAAAGCTCTAAGGCATGGACTTCTGCTTGAAAAATTGAAGCAGTTTTTCCCATTGCGATTGCTTTACGGAAGTTTGGTCCCATAACTCCTGCTCCTGCACTGCCATTATCCATTTTGGACCCATCAGTATACCATAATTGAGAGCCCTGCTTTAAGTTTATTTTATTATTTCTCCAAGTTGATCGGTCACTAATGACCACTTCGAATTCCCTGGAGAAAGCTAATTTTCTATTCATCTTGTCGAAGACCTTAAGGCACGAAGAATTCCAGATTTCATCTAGAATCTTTGCGTGTCCTGTCAGATTGCCCTCTTTAAGATTACCTAGATAAGGAAGCCTTAGTGCAGCACTGGTCGCAGTCCTTTTAACTGTAATGTGTAATGGGGTGAGTCCAGTGAGCATTGCTAGGGCTTCTGTGGGGCACGTTCTCATTGCTCCCGTTACGCTTAGACAGGCTGTTCGATGAATCTTATTGAGAGTCATCTTAGCCTTCGTCTGATTTACCTTTGGCCACCATGCCAAAGAAGCATAGGTCATCATCGGTACTATTACGGTCTTGTACGACCAAGCCATCATTTTTGGTCGCAGACCCCATGTTTTACCATACAGTCTTTGGCACGCATAAGTTGCTCTTAGAGCTTTGCCAGTTATATATGATAAATGGTTTTTCCAAGTAAGAGTTTTATCTAGAATTACTCCTAGATATTTCATTTCCTCAGATAGTATTAAGTCAGTGTCCCCTAACTTTAAGGTCCCTAGATTCATCTTCCTTCTTCTGGTGAAGGGTACTACATTTGTTTTATTCGGATTAATCGAGAGTCCTTTCTCTTGACACCAATTTTGAGTGATATCAAGAGCTAGTTGCATACGATCGGATATGGTGGAGTCAAATTTGCCTCTAACCATGATGACTAGATCATCTGCAAAGCCCTGAACTTCATATCCGAGGTCACTAAGAGACTGTAGGAGTTCGTCAATGACCAATAGCCATAGGAGTGGCGAAAGAACGCCTCCTTGAGGACATCCTTTGGTTGACTTGACAGTTAATCTCTTCGTCCCCATTTCAAAGATTATCGTCCTATTTTTCAGCATATTGAGAATCCATGTTATGATCAGTCTATGTATTCCTTTCCTGACCATTCCTGCCTCAATTGATCTGAATGTTGCATTATCAAAAGCTCCTGTAATGTCAACCGATGTGCAGAGAGCTATTTCCTTACCGTCTAAAGCCTTCTCGATTTTACTCGTCAGACTATGTATAGCGGTGTCGGTCGATTTGCCCGACTGATAAGCATACTGTTCAATATGTAATTAATACTTTTAGTGTTTGTAATATTTTTTTATTTATTAATAAGTAAATATAAATAATAAACCACACACACCGGCACTATATAAAAAAAAAATAATAAAAACACGTTTATAAACAAGACAAAGCATGAAAGCTTTGGTTGAACTAAATACAAAGCACGGAGAATTCAAGAACACACGAAAACACAAAGCACAGAAATTACACCCAGGCGAACAACAGCAGCAAAAGACAACAAGTACCAAAAATACCAACGACAAAAGTTCCGATGCGCTACAGGAAAAGCTTTGGTCGTTTGAGTATAAATAAACGCGCATTGTACAAGCAAGGCACTTGTTGGAAATTCTCGAAGGCAGTTATACATCTTTGCGAAAACAAGGAATTAGAAATTTGTAGCTTTGTATAAACGTCAAGGTAGTTCATACGTCTTGACTAGTAGTTTTGTATAAACGTCAAGGTAGTTCATACGTCTTGACTGGTACCTTCGTATAAACGTCAAGGTAGTTTATACGTCTTGACCAGTAGTGAGTAACAAGTCAAGGAGCTTATACATCTGGACTAATAGGTTGATGTTCTGTAATCCGAAATAAAATTCCAAGTTTGAATTCCAAGTAGAGTGGCGTCTGTCCGGAAATACTATACAACGCCGAGATCATTTAGTCAAACCCCGAAAGTTTCCATAGGAGGCCAACACAATTCATCATAATATTTACATTGTAACATTTCTTTTTCTTTCTTTTTTTTTTAATTATAATAATAAATAAATCAGTAATCACATATACTAAATTGTCTTTGATTTGGAAAAAAATAAATTATATTGCAACGACCCCTGGACGACGGCTGAGAATACCCCAGCATCATCATCGACAAAAAGTGTGTCGTTACACTTATTAATACCGTAATTTTATTAATAGCTTATATACTAACATTTTTTTATAAGTTTTTATTAACTAATAATAAGCAAATGTTTTTTTTAACTAATAATAAACAAATGTTTTTTTTATTATTAACTGAAAATAGCTTAATTCTATTGTTGTGTATTTATTTTTCTTTTCGTTTTTCTTTGTTTTATAGTAATAGTAACTTAATTGTATGCCTAGTGCATTTTTATTTTAGTGGCGAGATGGTGAAAGTCGTAACAATGTGTGCAATAAGAATGAAGAATAGATGTGTGATGCTTTTTGTCTATTGTGTTCGTTAACTAAGGCAAATTTTTGTTGGAAGCCTCGAGCATTGATTAATGCTTGATTCACACATGCAGCAGCACGTAAATCAAAAATGTGAACTATAGAGAGAAATCAAAATAAATTTCTACACAGCCAATGCAAAATCTCTGCGTTCCTCTTGAATGGCCTAATATGTGTAGAAATAAAATCGCTTGAGTTGAGAAGTCCTCTTGTATTTAGTGTTCTTGATAACACCATTGACAAAGCTCCTTTTCTGTTCCTCTGTAGTGCACTGAGCGAAAGTTAAGCTTTATGGTGCATTCTCGTCTCCGAATGATGTGGAAATTGGAAGTTGTTCTTTGCTTGAGCTTTAATCCAGTTCCACAGTTCCAGTTCTTCTTTTGACAGTTCTTGTTATTCTTTTGTTTTGTTTTTTTTTAGAAAAATGTGTTTTTTTATCTTGTGTCGGTGAAATTGTTTGGTTTATTAAATGCCTAAAAACAAAATAGAAAATATTTAACGATAAGTTAAGGCATGTGTGTCATTTATTTATTCAAATGTATTTATTTACGCGTTTCAAATCATTTTGCTTGTAATTTTAGGATATTTCAAGAGTACCAGTTCTGTTTTTGCGGGGGTTGATTTCGGTGGGTTGACTTTCTTAATATTTTAAATTTTAATTAACCACTTTCGTTACAAGCAAAGAATACTTTTACAAGAACGGAAACTCCGCCCACTTCCATCGAAACGAAGAGAAATTTATAACATTTTGGCACACGTATGGAATACATGTGATTTTACCACGATAACATCAAATTACTCTCTTTTGGGGTTGCAGTATATTAATTTCTTACTACTTGCTTATCATATGCTTTCCTTTTAATAATATAAAAAACTTGTGCGTACCTTATTTGGTTAATAATATCACATCACGTAAACAAAATATATATTGTAACAACATAAATACATGATAAGTAAATATATAAATTAATGTATAAACATGTAAATCAGTCAATTTTAATCAGTTTACTTTGCTTAATAATGTAATATGTATTCAGCAAATTCATAATTTTAATTAATTTTTTAATATAAATTTTAAAGTATTTTGATTTATTATGTGCGGCAAAAACCTTTGTAGAAGTGAATGTTTTTATAAAATAAAAAAAGCAGTTTTGAATATATCTTATTTAATGATTTATATTTTCTTAAATATTTTTTGAACGTATAAAACATTATAATTTTGAAATAATATCATTAAATGCTGTTATGATGTGTAATTAATAATAAAGACCGAAGCTACTACCAATTTACTATTTTATACGGCAACACTCAAATTGTGAATGATGAATTACAAAGAAGATTTTATATAGAACGGAAACTTAAATGAGCACAACACAAAATAACAAACACACTCTCAGAAATTGCACTAATACCATCTCAAAACGTACGATTATTTCCAACTTGAGAAAGTTTAAGTCCTTTTTCGCTCCGAATACGGACCTTAACTTACTCTTACGAAAAATTTTATGGGCAATGAGTGCAACAGGGAGCATAATTTTGGTTCTCTGTTTTGATTTTTTGACAAAAAATTTGATTGTACCGCGCCATATTTAAAAAAAATTACCGCGCAAATGATTGTTAAAAAGTAGTAAAATTTATTTGCGCCCAATATTGTAAAGCAAAAAGTGAACTAAGTTATTTAATCATACATTTTTTTGAAATAATAATAAAGAAAGTAAATAATAATAATTATGATTTAAAAATACTGGTGCATATAATTTTTTAAAATAAATTATACAGTTTTTGATATACATTGTACAATAATTTATGCTTTTAATTTTATATTATTTATTATTACTTGTAAATTCATATTGTAATGGAAGAATCTAATGGAAGAATCTGGCAGGATCACCATGTATTGGATGTATGGAATTGTAGACAATATTCAATCAATGTAATGTAATGTATTAGTCCGGTGCGTGTAATTATCCCTGCCTGATACGAGCATGCATCAAAAAAACCTACTGATGCAATCAAGAACAAGTTATCAAGCGGCTTGTTACCGCTGGTACCTAGGCCAGTGTTACTTGGCCAGAAGGAGTGAGAATAAAATTCAACAACGCATGTATATCTGCAGTCATAAGTATATATTCTGATTTTATTTAACAATAGTTTGGGTACTTATACATTTTCCTAGATTCTAGCGATCTCAAGACTCCGCCTCTTTATTCCAGACAAAACCTGGAAAAGTATAACCGCAGCCAATCAAAGTGATTGCTGATCTTGCAGAATGCATTGCATAGCGACGACACTGTTTGCTCATTTAGGTCAAACGTCAAAGTTATTATTAGAGTGCATTGACAATATTGCTTGCACATGTCTTTTGCAATATAGGAAATGATGATAATGATTTACTTTTAATTAATAATTATCAATTAAATTAACATATAAAATATTTAAACTTGTATTTATAATTTTTTAAAGTTTTTAATTTATATTTTTGTAATATAAAACTTATATTTATTAAATTACAATGTAAATATTTTGTATATTATAGTTTCAATTTAATCTTATATGCAATAAAATAAAATATATAAAAATGGTGCCTCCTGGGGAACCGGTACCTTAACTCGGTAACGCGCCTCTATGTATACCTCAAAGGTGGTGTGGAAAATACATAAAAAATTATTATATCTAATTAATTAACCTAAGATGTCAGAGTTTTTAAAATTTTCAAACCTCTACCATCTTTTTTAGGGAAGAATTAAGTAAACATATAACTAATGTAAATATATTTTAAGTTATAAAATAAGTCAAACTGTTAAAATAGTACATTTAATAATTAATTTATCACTACGTAGTTGCTTAAGGCCCAAACTGCTATAGCAGTAAGTATTTTTTTTTTCTTTACTTGTTATTTAAATGACTGTGTAAAGTTAATAATAAATAAATAAACCCGAAATGTTTATTAATTATACTCACCACAAAAATTGACGATGAGCGCGAGTTATATCGCTAGTGAATGATATAATCAGCAAACACAAAACATCAGAAGTATAGATCGTTTGTTCCTAAACAAACAATCTCGAGCAACACATTATATTTTAATAGAATATTATATCGTGCAAATATTCTATACTACTAAACATTTTAAATTATGTATTGTATTAAACAGGAAACAAAAAATACCTAAACATTGTAACAAAACATTTTATATTATCTATTAAACAGGAAATTGAAAGCAACTAAACATTGTAACATTTTTCAGTACCTATTTATAACAATAAAACATATTTTTAAAAATAATAGGAGGAAAATCCCTAGTATTGGGACTTCCGTCCTTTTCTTTAACCTTTTTTTCAAACAATAGTAAATGTAATTAAAATTAATACAGTTTATTAAAATAAGTAACACATTTCAACCTTGAGAATAAAATTAGTCTCAAGATAATTTTGTATAAATACAGAACACTGTTGAAAATAAAATTAGTCTTAAGATTCAATCATTCGAATAAACTTCAATGATTTTATAGAAAAAAATAAAGTGTTTTTCTATTATTAATATTTAAAAACATAATTGGCGTAGTCGGTAACCGAGTCTAATCCGAAGATCGTGACTCTTTATGAACTTTTAAAATCTAATTTTTAACTAAATAAAATAAAAAATTTGAACAATAAACTAAAAGTGGTACAGAATATAAAAGTGTTAACAAGTGTAATCTTACTAAAATTTTCAAAAAAAAAAATTTGGAAAAATGGAAACACACAAGGACTTAATAGCTAAACTCGAGCAGTTAACAACGATTATCAAGGATCAAGATAATCAGATGAAACAAATGCAACAGCAGATGCAACAACAGCAGCAGCAACAACAATACGAAAGACAAATGGAGGAGTACAAAACAAAAAATGAACAACTAACATCAATCATCTATCAAAAAGATCAGCACATTAAACAAGTACAGGTACAAAGCGTGCAAAAAACAAATTTATCAAACCCAGCAATTTTTCCATTCTAATTGACTGCGGATCAAATAATTAAGCGGTTCAAAACAATTAAAACTTTCTATGGAAAAAATGATTATCCGCTTCAAGAATTTTTAGAAAGCGTGGAAAATACAATGTTACTATGTTCGGATAATCCTGAACTTCAACAATTTGAACTGATGATTGTAACCACAGAGAAATTGCAAGGAGATGCAAAGAGATGTGTTCAACTTATGGGATATAAGCCAACGTGGGAAGCGATTAAAATTAAATTAACAACTCATTTCCGGCCCAGGAAAAACTACATGACGGTAATGGACGAGAGCAAAAATCTAAAGGTAAATAATTTAAGAGAACTACTTAATGAAATCGAAAAAATTAATTCTGAATTATATCAAATATATCAATATGATAAAGAAAAACCTGAAAACTTCAGTCCAGTAAATAACGAAAAAAATTTAATTGCTAGAGTTAGTAGTATGCTCTGCGGTAGTTATAGATCTTTAATTGACAACAAAAGTAGTTTAATAGAAGTAATAAACAAGTTTGACCAATTAGGATTACTAGACGAAAGCGACGTTATTCATGTTACGTACAGACGTAAACATACAATGCCTTTTAACTCGACATATACAAATAAAAATTTCAAACCTAATTATCCAAATCAAGATAACTCCTATAACTATAATTCGGGCCAATACAAACAAAACCCAAATTATAAGAATAAATTTCAAGAAAATCGTTTTCAGCAATATGAGTACCGTTATAACGGACAAAACCATTTTGACTTCAATAAAAACGTAGGTCAATATGAACAAAATTTAGCTCAGTATAAACCTCATTTTAACCAAAATAATAGACTGAATGGTGAACAAAATAATCAGCACCAAGCAAATTACTAAAAACCCCGAAAGCAAAAATTTGTAGAGCCAATGAATATAAACAATATTCATGAATTGTCTATCAGAGGCTCAGAAGGTAAACTAAGAACAATAAAATTAAATTTTATGGGTCATACTGTTAATTGTCTTATCGATTCTGGATCAACTACTAGCATTATGAGTGTTGAACTTGCAAGTAATTTTCCAGAAATCATTCTAAAAGAACCTGAATTCTTTTCAACATTAAATGGTATAACTAAAATTTCTAAACAAGCAATAACTGCAATACCTAATAAGTTTAATATTAAAGGCACAATTTCATGGAATATAGAATATCTTAAAAACCAAAATTATGATGTTATAATAGGAGATAATATCTTGAAATCTTGTGGAGCCAAAATAAACTATGAGCAGAATAATATATGTATAAATGGACATATTATTATGTTTAATAATCCTTCTGATTTTAAAAATATTTATCAACTAGAATACCTTAATAATTATTGCATCAACAATATAAATTTAGACCACCTGAATTCCGAAGAAAAACCTAAAATACGTAATTTATTGAAACAATACGATTCATTATTTTTTAAAGAAGGCGATAATTTAACATTTACTCATGAAATTCAACATGAGATAATAACAAATAATGACAGACCTATATATTCCAAAGCTTATAGATATCCAAATGTACACGAACAAGAGATTCAACAACAAATTTCTGATATGCTCAAAACAGGAATAATAACTCAAAGTAACTCTCCATATAATAGTCCTTTATGGATTGTACCTAAAAAGGAAGATAATTCATCCAATAAAAAATGGAGAATAGTAATTGATTATAGAAAGTTAAATGAATCTACTATAAGCGATAAGTTTCCTATTCCTAATATCGATGCATTTTAGATAAATTAGGTAGAGCTCAATATTTCTCAACAATCGATTTGGCTAAAGGATTTCACCAAATTTTGGTGAAACTCGAAGATCGGAAAAAGACAGCTTTTTCTACCCCATTTGGACATTTTGAATTTTTGAGAATGCCATTCGGACTTAAAAATACACCATCAACATTTCAAAAGTTGATGAATTCAATCCTAAGCCAATATATTAACAAAATTTGTGTAGTATATCTTGACGATATTCTTATTTTTAGTACTTCTTTGCAAGAACATATTATAAGTCTAAATAAAATCTTTCTAACATTACAAAAAGCCGGTTTGAAAATTCAAGTAGATAAATGTAATTTTTTAGAGAAAGAAACAGAATTTTTAGGTCATATTTTGACTGAAAAAGGAGTAAAACCTAATCCAAAAAAAATTGAAAGTATACAAAATTTAACTCTTCCTCGAACCCAAAAACAAATTAAGAGTTTTCTCGGAATGACAGATTACTATCGAAAGTATATCCGAGATTATGCAAAAGTTGCTCAACCAATGATTAAATACCTAAAACAAAACGTTAAAGTTAACATTCATGATCCTAATTATATATCAGCATTTGAAAAGGTAAAAGCTCTCATCACAAGCCCACCAATATTACGTTATCCTAATTTTAAAAACAAGTTTAAACTTATAACGGATGCAAGTGATTTTGCCTTAGGAGCGGTTTTCACACAAGATGGCCATCCAGTTTCATTTGCTTCTCGTACTCTTAACAACCATGAAAAGCGTTACAGTACAATTGAGAAGGAATTATTAGCAATTGTGTGGGGATGTAAATATTTTCGACCATACTTATATGACAAGGAATGCGATTTACACACTGATCACCAACCACTTAAATGGTTACAAGCAAAATACACCGGCAAGGATATAAATCCCAGACTCCAAAGATGGTTAGTACAATTAGGCGAATATGATGCGAGAATAGAATATATAAAAGGTAAAGATAATAAAATAGCAGACTTTTTAAGTAGAATTCATTTCGATAAGCATGAAATAAATTTATCTGAAAATATCGAATCATCTACCCATTTATCTAACAAAATTTCTAATAATGAACAAACTAATGCTATTCACTCGAATGATATACCAATTTTAGAAACTGTAGTAAATAGATTCAAAAATCAACTTATACTTGTTGAACAAAAGGACAAGGAATTCGAACGAATATTTAGTAATAAACGTATATATATTGATAAAAATGATATACAACAAAATGTTGTTAATATTGTTAGAAGATATTTCTCTACAGGAAAAATTGCCATATATTCTAAATTATCAGATCCAGTTTATAACAAACTAAAACAAAAACTTTTAGAAGCATTTTCAACAAATAATAAAATAAAGTTTATTAGGTGTAATTTTTTTGCCACAGACTTAAAAACTGAAGAAGAAGCCTTAAAACAAATATCATTATTTCACAAAAGAGAATCAGGTCATACTGGTATATTAGCAAATTACGAATCACTTAAATATAAAATTTATTTTTTCAAATTAAAAGAGTTAATTAACATAGTAATAAATAATTGCGATACTTGTACAGCTGGAAAATATGATAGGAATCCTATAAACAATAAGTTTAGAATTACCCCAACTCCTAATGATATTAATGAAATTATTCACATTGATACTTACATAAACTCCAAACACTCATTTATAAATTTTATTGACAAATTTTCAAAACACGGTGTAAGTTTTTATTTAGAAGATAGAAATAGTGAAACCTTAATAGAGAAAATTCTTTTAAATATCTCCACCCAGGGCAAAATAAAAAAATTGTGTTTGATAATGAATTTAATAGAATTAAAATCAAGCAATTCTGCCAAGATGAAAATATTGAATTTCACTTTTCCAAACCTAATAGTCACACTGGAAACTCAGACATTGAAAGACTCAATAATACACTCACTGAGAAAATACGTGTCCTAAATATAGATAATAAAGTTCCCATAAAGGAGCAAGTATTAAAAGCGATATACTTTTATAATAATACATTCCATACGACAATTAAAACAACCCCATTAAAAGCTCATCAAAATAAAATAGATAAGAAATCTTTAAAAACTAATCTCGAAACAACAAAACAGCGTAACACATTTCAAAATATGTCATTCCGTCACTATTTATTAACAGAATATGATTAAATGGCGCACTGTTGCGCACAATAAATTTCACATGTGTAAGGGTTTTAAAAAGGTTTGGTATAAAACATTAAAAAATGAATAATACATAATAGAGTTATTAACAAATATGCATGACAAAAATAATTCTCAACTTTGTTGTGTGGATTGCGTAACACATTTCAAAATATGTCATTCCGTCACTATTTATTGACGGAATATAAAGAAATGGCGCACTGTTGCACACAATAATTTTCACATGTATAAGCGTTTTAAAAAGTTCCGGTATAAAACATTAAAAAACGAATAATACATAATTGAGTTATTAACAAACATGCATGACAAAAATAATTCCCAACTTTGTTGTGTGGATTGCGTAACACATTTCAAAATATGTCACTCCGTCACTATTTATTGACTGAATATAATAAAATGGCGCACTGTTGCGCACAATAAGTTTCACATGTGTAAGGGTTTTAAAAAGTTCCGGTATAAAATATTAAAAAATGAATAATACATAATTGAGTTATTAACAAACATACATGACAAAAATAATTCCCAACTTTGTTGTGTGGATTGCGTAACACATTTCAAAATATGTCATTCCGTCACTATTTATTGACTGAATATAATAAAATGGCGCATTGTTGCGCACAATAAATTTCACATATATAAGGGTTTTACAAAGTTTCGGTATAAAACATTAAAAAATTAATAATACATAATTGAGTTAATAACAAACATGCATGACAAAAATAATTCTGAATTTAGTTGTGTGGACTGCGTAACACAATTCAAAATATGTCATTCCGTCACTATTTATTGACAGAATATAATGAAATGGCGCATTGTTGCGCACAATAAATTGCACATATATAAGGGTTTTACAAAGTTTCGGTATAAAACATTAAAAAATGAATAATACATAATTGAGTTATTAACAAACATGCATTACAAAAATAATTCTCAACTTAGTTGTGTGGACCGCGTTTCACATTTCAAAATATGTCATTCCGTCACTATTTATTAACAGAATATAATGAAATGGCGCATTGTTGCGCACAATAAATTTCACATATATAAGGGTTTTAAAAAGTTCCAGTATAAAACATTAAAAAATGAATAATACATAATTGAGTAATTAACAAACATGCTTGACAAAAATAATTCCCAACTTAGTTGTGTGGACTGCGTAACACATTTCAAAATATGTCATTCCGTCACTTTTAATTGACAGAATATAGTGAAATGGCGCACTGTTGCGCACAATAAATTTTTATGTATAAGGGTCTTAAAAAGTTCCGGTATAAAACATTAAAAAATGAATAATACATAAGTGAGTAATTAACAAACACGCTTGACAAAAATAATTCCCAATTTAGTTGTGTGGACTGCATAACACATTTCAAAATATGTCATTCCGTCACTATTTATTGTCAGAATATAATGAAATGGCGCACTGTTGCGCACAATAAATTTCACAGTATAAGGGTTTTAAAAAGTTCCGGTATAAAACATTAAAAAATGAATAATACATAATTGAGTTATTAACAAACATGCATGACAAAAATAATTCTCAACTTAGTTGTGTGGACTGCGTAACACATTTCAAAATATGTCATTCCGTCACTATTTATTAACAGAATATAATGAAATGGCGCATTGTTGCGCACAATAAATTTCACATATATAAGGGTTTTAAAAAGTTCCAGTATAAAACATTAAAAAATGAATAATACATAATTGAGTAATTAACAAACATGCTTGACAAAAATAATTCCCAACTTAGTTGTGTGGACTGCGTAACACATTTCAAAATATGTCATTCCGTCACTTTTAATTGACAGAATATAGTGAAATGGCGCACTGTTGCGCACAATAAATTTTTATGTATAAGGGTCTTAAAAAGTTCCGGTATAAAACATTAAAAAATGAATAATACATAAGTGAGTAATTAACAAACACGCTTGACAAAAATAATTCCCAATTTAGTTGTGTGGACTGCATAACACATTTCAAAATATGTCATTCCGTCACTATTTATTGTCAGAATATAATGAAATGGCGCACTGTTGCGCACAATAAATTTCACATGTATAAGCGTTTTAAAAAGTTCCGGTCTAAAACATTAAAAAACGAATAATACATAATTCAGTTATTAACAATCATGCATGACAAAAATAATTCTCAACTTTGTTGTGTGGATTGCGTAACACATTTCAAAATATGTCATTCTGTCACTATTTATTGACTGAATATAATAAAATGGCGCATTGTTGCGCACAATAAATTTCACATATATAAGGGTTTTACAAAGTTCCGGTATAAAACATTAAAAAACGAATAATACATAATTCAGTTATCAACAAACATGCATGACAAAAATAATTCTGAATTTAGTTGTGTGGACTGCGTAACACATTTCAAAATATGTCGTTCCGTCACTATTTATTAACAGAATATAACGAAATGGCGCACTGTTGCGCACAATAAATTTCACATGTATAAGGGTTTTAAAAAGTTCCGGTATAAAACATTAAAAATGAATAATACATAATTGAGTTATTAACAAAAATGCACGACAAAAATAATTCCCAATTTAGTTGTGTGGACTGCGTAACACATTTCAAAATATGTCATTCCATCACTATTTATTGACAGAATATAACGAAATGGCGCACTGTTGCGCACAATAAATTTCACATGTATAAGGGTTTTAAAAAGTTCCGGTATAAAACATTAAAAAACGAATAATACATAATTGAGTTATTAACAAACATGCATTACAAAAATAATTCCCAATTTAGTTGTGTGGACTGCATAACGCATTTCAAAATATGTCATTCCGTCACTATTTATTGACAGAATATAATGAAATGGCGCACTGTTGCGCACAATAAATTTCACATGTGTAAGGGTTTTAAAAAGTTCCGGTATAAAACATTAAAAATGAATAATACATAATTGAGTTATTAACAAACATGCAGGACAAAAATAATTCCCAACTTAGTTGTGTGGACTGCGTAACACATTTCAAAATATGTCATTCCGTCACTATTTATTAACAGAATATAATGAAATCGCGCACTGTTGTGCACAATAAGTTTCACATGTGTAAGGGTTTTAAAAAGTTCCGGTATAAAACATTAAAAAATGAATAATACATAATTGAGTTATTAACAAACATGCATGACAAAAGTAATTCCCAACTTTGTTGTGTGGATTGCGTAACACATTTCAAAATATGTCATTCCGTCACTATTTATTAACAGAATATAACGAAATGGCGCACTCCTGCGCACAATAAATTTCACATATATAAGGGTTTTAAAAAGTTCCGGTATAAAACATTAAAAAATGAATAATACACAATTGAGTTATTAACAAACATGCATGACAAAAATAATTCCCAACTTTGTTGTGTGGACTGCGTAACACATTTCAAAATATGTCATTCCGACACTATTTCTTAACAGAATATAAAGAAATGGCGCACTGTTGCACACAATAATTTTCACATGTATAAGCGTTTTAAAAAGTACCGGTATAAAACATTAAAAAACGAATAATGCATAATTGAGTTTTTAACAAACATGCATGACAAAAATAATTCTCAACTTAATTGTGTGGACTGCGTAACACATTTCAAAATATGTCATTCCGTCACTATTTATTGACAGAATATAATGAAATGGCGCACTGTTGCGCACAATCAATTTCACATGTATAACGGTTTTAAAAAGTTCCGGTATAAAACATTAAAAAATTAATAATACATAATTGAGTTATTAACAGGCATGCATGACAAAAATAATTCCCAATTTAATTGTGTGGACTGCATAACACATTTCAAAATATGTCATTCCGTCACTTTTTATTGTCAGAATATAACGAAATGGCGCACTGTTGCGCACAATAAATTTCACATGTATAAGGGTTTTAAAAAGTTCCGGTATAAAACATTAAAAATGAATAATACATAATTGAGTTATTAACAAACATGCATGACAAAAATAATTCCCAACTTAGTTGTGTGGACTGCGTAACACATTTCAAAATATGTCATTCCGTCACTATTTATTAACAGAATATAACGAAATGGCGCACTCTTGCGCACAATAAATTTCACATGTATAAGGGTTTTAAAAAGTTCCGGTATAAAACATTAAAAAATGAATAATACATAATTGAGTTATTAACAAACATGCATGACAAAAATAGTTCTGAATTTAGTTGTGTGGACTGCGTAACACACTTCAAAATATGTCATTCCGTCACTTTTTATTGACGGAATATAGTGAAATGGCGCACTGTTGCGCACAATAAATTTTCATGTATAAGGGTTTTAAAAAGTTCCGGTATAAAACATTACCAAATGAATAATACATAATTGAGTTATTAACAAACATGCATGACAAAAATAATTCCCAACTTTGTTGTGTGAACTGCGTTACACATTTCAAAATATGTCATTCCGTCACTATTTATTAACAGAATATAATGAAATGGCGCACTGTTGCGCACAATAAATTTCACATGTATAACGGTTTTAAAAAGTTCCGGTATAAAACATTAAAAAATGAATAATACATAATTGAGTTATTAACAAACATGCATGACAAAAATAATTCTCAATTTAGTTGTGTGGACTGCGTAACACATTTCAAAATATATAATTCCGTCACTATTTATTAACAGAATATAATGAAATGGCGCACTCTTGCGCACAATAAATTTTCATGTATAAGCGTTTTAAAAAGTTCCGGTATAAAACATTAAAAAATGAATAATACATAATTGAGTTATTAACAAACATGCATGACAAAAATAATTCTCAATTTAGTTGTGTGGACTGCGTAACACTTTTCAAAATATGTCATTCTGTCACTATTTATTAACAGAATATAATGAAATGGCGCACTGTTGCGCACAATAAATTTCACATGTATAAGGGTTTTAAAAAGTTCCGGTATAAAACATTAACAAATGAATAATACATAATTGAGTTATTAACAAACATGCATGACAAAATTAATTCCCAACTTAGTTGTGTGGACCGCGTAACACATTTCGAAATATGTCATTCCTTCACTATTTATTGACGGAATATAATGTATAATATAGAATATAATATATAATATAACTGTTGCGCACAATAAATTTCACATGTATAAGGGTTTTAAAAAGTTCCGGTATAAAACATTAAAAAATGAATAATACATAATTCAGTTATTAACAAACATGCATGACAAAAATTATTCCCAACTTTGTTGTGTGGACCGCGTAACACATTTCAAAATATGTCATTCCGTCACTATTTATTAACAGAATATAATGAAATGGCGCACTGTTGCGCACAATAAATTTCACATGTATAAGGGTTTTAAAAAGCTCCGGTATAAAACATTAAAAAATGAATAATACATAATTGAGTTATTAACAAACATGCTTGACAAAAATAATTCTCAACTTTGTTGTGTGGACCGCGTAACACATTTTAAAATATGTCATTCCGTCACTATTTAATAACAGAATATAATGAAATGGCGCACTGTTGCGCACAATAAATTTCACATGTATAAGGGTTTTAAAAAGTTCCGGTATAAAACATTAAAAAATGAATAATACATAATTGAGTTATTAACAAACATGCATGACAAAAATAATTCACAACTTAGTTGTGTGGACTGCGTAACACATTTCAAAACATGTCATTCCTTCACTATTTATTGACAGAATATAATGTATAATATAGAATATAATATACAATTTAACTGTTGCGCACAATAAATTTCACATGTATAAGGGTTTTAAAAAGTTCCGGTATAAAACATTAAAAAATGAATAATACATAATTGAGTTATTAACAAACATGCATGACAAGAACAATTCTCAATTTAGTTGTGTGGACTGCGTAACACATTTCAAAACATGTCATTCCTTCACTATTTATTGACAGAATATAATGTGTAATATAGAATATAATATATAATATAACTGTTGCGCACAATAAATTTCACATGTATAAGGGTTTTAAAAAGGTTTGGTATAAAACATTAAAAAATGAATAATACATAATTGAGTTATTAACAAACATGCATTACAAAAATAATTCCCAACTTTGTTGTGTGGACTGCGTAACACTTTTCAAAATATGTCATTCCTTCACTATTTATTAACAGAATATAATGAAATGGCGCACTGTTGCGCACAATAAATTTCACATGTATAAGGGTTTTAAAAAGTTGCGTTATAAAACATTAACAAATGAATAATACATAATTAACAAACATGCATGACAAAAATAATTCCCAACTTTGTTGTGTGGACTGCGTAACACATTTCAAAATATGTCATTCCGTCACTATTTATTAACAGAATATAATGAACTGGCGCACTGTTGCGCACAATAAATTTCACATGTATAACGATCTTAAAAAGTTCCGGTATAAAACATTAAAAAATGAATAATACATAATTGAGTTATTAACAAACATGCATGACAAAAATAATTCTCAACTTAGTTGTGTGGACCGCGTAACACATTTCAAAATATGTCATTCCGTCACTATTTATTGACAGAATATAATGTATAATATAGAATATAATATATAATATAACCGTTGCGCACAAAAATTTCACATGTATAAGGGTTTTAAAAAGTTCCGGTATAAAACATTAAAAAATGAATAATACATAATTGAGTTATTAACAAACATGCATGACAAAAATAATTCTCAACTTAGTTGTGTGGACCGCGTAACACATTTCAAAATATGTCATTCCTTCACTATTTATTAACAGAATATAATGAAATGGCGCACTGTTGCGCACAATAAATTTCACATGTATAAGGGTTTTAAAAAGTTCCGGTATAAAACATTACCAAATGAATAATACATAATTGAGTTATTAACAAACATGCATGACAAAAATAATTCCCAACTTTGTTGTGTGAACTGCGTTACACATTTCAAAATATGTCATTCCGTCACTATTTATTAACAGAATATAATGAAATGGCGCACTGTTGCGCACAATAAATTTCACATGTATAACGGTTTTAAAAAGTTCCGGTATAAAACATTAAAAAATGAATAATACATAATTGAGTTATTAACAAACATGCATGACAAAAATAATTCTCAATTTAGTTGTGTGGACTGCGTAACACATTTCAAAATATATAATTCCGTCACTATTTATTAACAGAATATAATGAAATGGCGCACTGTTGCGCACAATAAATTTTCATGTATAAGGGTTTTAAAAAGTTTTGGTATAAAACATTAAAAAATGAATAATACATAATTGAGTTATTAACAAACATGCATGACAAAAATAATTCTCAACTTAGTTGTGTGGACTGCGTAACATACTTCAAAATATTTTTTTCCGTCACTATTTATTGACAGAATATAACGAAATGGCGCACTGTTGCGCACAATAAATTTTCATGTATAAGGGTCTTAAAAAGTTCCGGTATAAAACATTAAAAAATGAATAATACATAATTGAGTTATTAACAAACATGCATGACAAAAATAATTCTCAACTTAGTTGTGTGGACTGCGTAACACACTTCAAAATATGTCATTCCGTGACTATTTATTAACAGAATATTATGAAATGGCGCACTGTTGCGCACAATAAATTTTCATGTATAAAGGTTTTAAAAAGTTCTGGTATATAACATTAAAAAATGAATAATACATAATTCAGTTATCAACAAACATGCATGACAAAAATAATTTTCAACTTAGTTGTGTGGACTGCGTAACATACTTCAAAATATGTCATTCCGTCATTATTTATTGACAGAATATGATGAATTGGCGCACTGTTGCGCACAATAAATTTCACATGTGTAAGGGTTTTAAAAAGTTCCGGTATAAAACATTAAAAAATGAATAATACATAATTGAGTTATTAACAAACATGCATGACAAAAATAATTCCCAACTTAGTTGTGTGGACTGCGTAACATACTTCAAAATATTTTTTTCCGTCACTATTTATTGACAGAATATAATGAAATGGCGCACTGTTGCTCGCAATAAATTTTCATGTATAAGGATTTTAAAAAGTTCTGGTATAAAACATTAAAAAATGAATAATACATAATCGAGTTGTTAACAAACATGCATGACAAAAATAATTCTCAACTTAGTTGTGTGGACTGCGTAACACACTTCAAAATATGTCATTCCGTCATTATTTATTAACAGAATATAATGAAATGGCGCACTGTTGCGCACAATAAATTTTCATGTATAAAGGTTTTACATAGTTCTGGTATATAACATTAAAAAATGAATAATACATAATTCAGTTATCAACAAACATGCATGACAAAAATAATTCTCAACTTAGTTGTGTGGACTGCGTAACATACTTCAAAATATGTCATTCCGTCACTATTTATTGACAGAATATAATGAAATGGCGTACTGTTGCGCACAAAAAATTTTCATGTATAAGGATTTTAAAAAGTTCTGGTATAAAACATTAAAAAATGAATAATACATAATCGAGTTGTTAACAAACATGCATGACAAAAATAATTCTCAACTTAGTTGTGGGGACTGCGTAACATACTTCAAAATATGTCATTCCGTCACTATTTATTAACAGAATATAATGAAATGGCATACTGTTGCGCACAAAAAATTTTCATGTATAAGGATTTTAAAAAGTTCTGGTATAAAACATTAAAAAATGAATAATACATAATCGAGTTATCAACAAACATGCATGACAAAAATAGTTCTCAACTTAGTTGTATGGACTGCGTAACACACTTCAAAATATGTCATTCCGTGACTATTTATTAACAGAATTAATGAATGGCGCACTGTTGCGCACAATAAATTTCACATGTATAAGGGTTTTAAAAAGTTCCGGTATAAAACATTAAAAAATGAATAATACATAATTGAGTTATTAACAAACATGCATGACAAGAACAATTCTCAATTTAGTTGTGTGGACTGCGTAACACATTTCAAAACATGTCATTCCTTCACTATTTATTGACAGAATATAATGTGTAATATAGAATATAATATATAATATAACTGTTGCGCACAATAAATTTCACATTTATAAGGGTTTTAAAAAGGTTTGGTATAAAACATTAAAAAATGAATAATACATAATTGAGTTATTAACAAACATGCATTACAAAAATAATTCCCAACTTTGTTGTGTGGACTGCGTAACACTTTTCAAAATATGTCATTCCTTCACTATTTATTAACAGAATATAATGAAATGGCGCACTGTTGCGCACAATAAATTTTCATGTATAAGGGTTTTAAAAAGTTGCGTTATAAAACATTAACAAATGAATAATACATAATTAACAAACATGCATGACAAAAATAATTCCCAACTTTGTTGTGTGGACTGCGTAACACATTTCAAAATATGTCATTCCGTCACTATTTATTAACAGAATATAATGAACTGGCGCACTGTTGCGCACAATAAATTTCACATGTATAACGATCTTAAAAAGTTCCGGTATAAAACATTAAAAAATGAATAATACATAATTGAGTTATTAACAAACATGCATGACAAAAATAATTCTCAACTTAGTTGTGTGGACCGCGTAACACATTTCAAAATATGTCATTCCGTCACTATTTATTGACAGAATATAATGTATAATATAGAATATAATATATAATATAACCGTTGCGCACAAAAATTTCACATGTATAAGGGTTTTAAAAAGTTCCGGTATAAAACATTAAAAAATGAATAATACATAATTGAGTTATTAACAAACATGCATGACAAAAATAATTCTCAACTTAGTTGTGTGGACCGCGTAACACATTTCAAAATATGTCATTCCTTCACTATTTATTAACAGAATATAATGAAATGGCGCACTGTTGCGCACAATAAATTTCACATGTATAAGGGTTTTAAAAAGTTCCGGTATAAAACATTACCAAATGAATAATACATAATTGAGTTATTAACAAACATGCATGACAAAAATAATTCCCAACTTTGTTGTGTGAACTGCGTTACACATTTCAAAATATGTCATTCCGTCACTATTTATTAACAGAATATAATGAAATGGCGCACTGTTGCGCACAATAAATTTCACATGTATAACGGTTTTAAAAAGTTCCGGTATAAAACATTAAAAAATGAATAATACATAATTGAGTTATTAACAAACATGCATGACAAAAATAATTCTCAATTTAGTTGTGTGGACTGCGTAACACATTTCAAAATATATAATTCCGTCACTATTTATTAACAGAATATAATGAAATGGCGCACTCTTGCGCACAATAAATTTTCATGTATAAGCGTTTTAAAAAGTTCCGGTATAAAACATTAAAAAATGAATAATACATAATTGAGTTATTAACAAACATGCATGACAAAAATAATTCTCAATTTAGTTGTGTGGACTGCGTAACACTTTTCAAAATATGTCATTCTGTCACTATTTATTAACAGAATATAATGAAATGGCGCACTGTTGCGCACAAAAATTTCACATGTATAAGGGTTTTAAGAAGTTCCGGTATAAAACATTAACAAATGAATAATACATAATTGAGTTATTAACAAACATGCATGACAAAATTAATTCCCAACTTAGTTGTGTGGACCGCGTAACACATTTCGAAATATGTCATTCCTTCACTATTTATTGACGGAATATAATGAAATGGCGACTGTTGCGCACAATAAATTTCACATGTATAAGGGTTTTAAAAAGTTCCGGTATAAAACATTAAAAAATGAATAATACATAATTGAGTTATTAACAAACATGCATGACAAGAACAATTCTCAATTTAGTTGTGTGGACTGCGTAACACATTTCAAAACATGTCATTCCTTCACTATTTATTGACAGAATATAATGTGTAATATAGAATATAATATATAATATAACTGTTGCGCACAATAAATTTCACATTTATAAGGGTTTTAAAAAGGTTTGGTATAAAACATTAAAAAATGAATAATACATAATTGAGTTATTAACAAACATGCATTACAAAAATAATTCCCAACTTTGTTGTGTGGACTG
The DNA here is from genome assembly GCF_002237135.1 of Teleopsis dalmanni. Classification (NCBI taxonomy): domain Eukaryota; kingdom Metazoa; phylum Arthropoda; class Insecta; order Diptera; family Diopsidae; genus Teleopsis; species Teleopsis dalmanni. The sequence goes on along the minus strand of NC_051846.1, from coordinate 130,630,377 downwards.
CGTAACACTTTTCAAAATATGTCATTCCTTCACTATTTATTAACAGAATATAATGAAATGGCGCACTGTTGCGCACAATAAATTTTCATGTATAAGGGTTTTAAAAAGTTCCGTTATAAAACATTAACAAATGAATAATACATAATTAACAAACATGCATGACAAAAATAATTCCCAACTTTGTTGTGTGGACTGTGTAACACATTTCAAAATATGTCATTCCGTCACTATTTATTAACAGAATATAATGAAATGGCGCACTGGTGCGCACAATAAATTTCACATGTATAACGATCTTTAAAAGTTCCGGTATAAAACATTAAAAAATGAATAAAACATAATTGAGTTATTAACAGGCATGCATGACAAAAATAATTCTCAACTTAGTTGTGTGGACCGCGTAACACATTTCAAAATATGTCATTCCGTCACTATTTATTGACAGAATATAATGTATAATATAGAATATAATATATAATATAACCGTTGTGCACTAAAATTTCACATGTATAAGGGTTTTAAAAAGTTCCGGTATAAAACATTAAAAAATGAATAATACATAATTGAGTTATTAACAAACATGCATGACAAAAATAATTCTCAACTTAGTTGTGTGGACCGCGTAACACATTTCAAAATATGTCATTCCTTCACTATTTATTAACAGAATATAATGAAATGGCGCACTGTTGCGCACAATAAATTTCACATGTATAAGGGTTTTAAAAAGTTCCGGTATAAAACATTACCAAATGAATAATACATAATTGAGTTATTAACAAACATGCATGACAAAAATAATTCCCAACTTTGTTGTGTGAACTGCGTTACACATTTCAAAATATGTCATTCCGTCACTATTTATTAACAGAATATAATGAAATGGCGCACTGTTGCGCACAATAAATTTCACATGTATAACGGTTTTAAAAAGTTCCGGTATAAAACATTAAAAAATGAATAATACATAATTGAGTTATTAACAAACATGCATGACAAAAATAATTCTCAATTTAGTTGTGTGGACTGCGTAACACATTTCAAAATATATAATTCCGTCACTATTTATTAACAGAATATAATGAAATGGCGCACTCTTGCGCACAATAAATTTTCATGTATAAGCGTTTTAAAAAGTTCCGGTATAAAACATTAAAAAATGAATAATACATAATTGAGTTATTAACAAACATGCATGACAAAAATAATTCTCAATTTAGTTGTGTGGACTGCGTAACACTTTTCAAAATATGTCATTCTGTCACTATTTATTAACAGAATATAATGAAATGGCGCACTGTTGCGCACAATAAATTTCACATGTATAAGGGTTTTAAAAAGTTCCGGTATAAAACATTAACAAATGAATAATACATAATTGAGTTATTAACAAACATGCATGACAAAATTAATTCCCAACTTAGTTGTGTGGACCGCGTAACACATTTCGAAATATGTCATTCCTTCACTATTTATTGACGGAATATAATGTATAATATAGAATATAATATATAATATAACTGTTGCGCACAATAAATTTCACATGTATAAGGGTTTTAAAAAGTTCCGGTATAAAACATTAAAAAATGAATAATACATAATTCAGTTATTAACAAACATGCATGACAAAAATTATTCCCAACTTTGTTGTGTGGACCGCGTAACACATTTCAAAATATGTCATTCCGTCACTATTTATTAACAGAATATAATGAAATGGCGCACTGTTGCGCACAATAAATTTCACATGTATAAGGGTTTTAAAAAGCTCCGGTATAAAACATTAAAAAATGAATAATACATAATTGAGTTATTAACAAACATGCTTGACAAAAATAATTCTCAACTTTGTTGTGTGGACCGCGTAACACATTTTAAAATATGTCATTCCGTCACTATTTAATAACAGAATATAATGAAATGACGCACTGTTGCGCACAATAAATTTCA
>NC_051846.1:130610517-130628327 GCF_002237135.1 Teleopsis dalmanni | reverse complement strand
CGCCTGGGGAGACATGCTGCGTCAGGCCGAAACTCGGTAACGGGTTGTTATGGCCACATAAGTAAGTAAGTAAGTGATTAAAAATACATTCGGTGCTTCTTTTGTGATTTTTTTAATTAGTTTGTAACGAACCTTTCTGACCGGGGTTTTGATCGCCGGATTCCAGGTTCAGTCCTACAATAAATTTGTTTGTTAGGAACAGTGGTGAGTTTGGATGTACGGTGGGCGGTGGCTTCGCTACAATCACTGAGTGTTGCTTTCGTTATATACAAAGAAAATAGCAATGTATGTTTCTATTGCTACTGTATATCCGACTATTGATTTTATAATAGAAATGTTTATTTCTATTATATTAGAAAAAAAACAATGTGAACTGAAATGTATATTTCTATTCACCGACTATTGATTTTATAATAGAAATGTTTATTTCTATATATTTAAAAAAAAACAATGTGAACTGAAATGTATATTTCTATTCACCGATTTGGTTTACAAGTAATTATATAATAGAAATGTTTATTTCTATTATATTTAAAAAAAACAATGTGAACTGAAATGTATATTTCTATTCACCGATTTGGTTTACAAGTAATTATATAATAGAAATGTTTATTTCTATTATATTTAAAAAAAAACAATGCGAACTGAAATGTATATTTCTATTCACCGATTTGGTTTACAAGTAATTATATAATAGAAATGTTTATTTCTATTATATTTTTTAAAAAAAAACAATGCGAACTGAAATGTGTATTTCCGTTCACCGATGTATCAGCTTGCAAGTTTAGAACGATGTCTTTACTAGCTCGATGCTTCGCTGACTTCCAGTCTACTGCTTTTGCTTCGCCTTTTATACCTGCGATGTGCGAAGCAAACAGTATGTTTGTTCTTGCAATTGCAACGGTGCGTTGTTTACAAGTTTTATTAGTGGTTTTGTTGTGTGTTTTTTTTTTCTTGTTTTTTTATTTTGTCTATATTTTGTTTTTTTATTATTGTGTCATAAAATTTATGAGTGTAAATTTTATGTTACACTTCCCCGGTTTTTCCATTGAATTGAAGGACTCTGATTACCTCGTAGAATGATTCCTTGTTCGTTTCCTTGGATTTTTGAAAATTTTAAAGAACTTGTCTTGGACTATGATGTTATGATTGTCATCTTTTTGTTTAAGTATACCTAAACGTCTTAATTGTTGCTGGCGATTTTGACTACTATTTGGAATCTCAGTCTCGACGAAACATTGTCTTACTAGCGTTGGTGACTTGGTTCCTTTTGCCTTCGGTTGATCTACGTTAAAGTTCTCCTGAGGTGGCAGTTGTTCCTGTTGACTAACGCGATTAATTGAAACTTGTGCTCGACATTCTTGGCTTCGAATTCGTAACTGTCTGTCAGGTTCTGAGTTTTGCTGTCGTTGTATTTCTTGGCTTTGTGCTAGAAACTCCCTTGTAGATCGTTGGCGGTGTATTTCTTGGACTTGAGTTTGCAACTGTTTGTTAAGTTGTGTCTCCTGACTTTGTAATTCTGTGTTAGGTTCCGTGTTCCGTTGACCTGGTGTTTCTTGACTTGGTAATTCTGTGTTAGACTCTGTGTTTTGTCGATGTATTTCTTGACTTGGTAATTCGGTGTTAGATTCTGTGTTTTGCTGACGGTGTATTTCTTGACTCGGTAATTCTGTGTTAGACTCTGTGTTTTGCTGACGGTGTATTTCTTGACTCGGTAATTCTGTGTTAGACTCTGTGTTTTGCTGACGGGGTATTTCTTGACTCGGTAATTCTGTGTAAGACTCTGTGTTTTGCTGGCGGTGTATGTCTTGACTTGGTAATTCTGTGTTATTTTGATCGCAATCCTGTTGAAATTTACTTCGGTCTTTCACTTGTTTCCGATTTTTCGAACTGGATGGCTCCTGAGTTAAAAAACAACATTTTTTGTTTTGATTCAATGATCTATTTACTTGTCTAATCAGACGAGGAGAACCAACTTTCTCTAGCTGTGACGGCGTTAGTTGTTCTTGTTGATTATTAGTTACTTGGGCCGACAGACGTGATTCACTGGGCTTCATTCATCCTACTGGTGAGACGGGGTGTTGTCTTGAGGTCTCATCGCCCCGTTCTGTCGATGGACCCTGATCTCGTTTCCCTGATTCCTGCAGCAATCAATTGTACGTTTTCCTCTTTTCCCGCATTCCCAGCAAAATAAGATGCTTGTAAAACGACAATTCCACCTCAAGTGTCCTTGTTGCCCGCAACGACGACAAGCTGTCCTGACATCTTTGATCTTGTCTTCAGATGCATCAATCACTCTTGCTTTGATCTCCTTAGCCGGTAGCGTATTTCTTACTTGACGGTCTGTAGCGGTCAGTGCCTCCAGGTCCCCAGCTAATGTTAACAGCTCGGATAATGACTGGAAGTCTTTCCTACGGATGTACCATTGATACTCGATACGGCTGTTCCGGTAGATCCTCTCTAATTTTATCTCTTCACTGTATGTTGAATATTGCATGATGTTCTGCAGTGCCAATACATAATCTCTGAACAGTTCCCTGGGTTGTTGCAGGCGGGCTCGTATTTTGTCCTCTAATTGTTCGAAGTATCTTGGGGGCAAGAAGAATGCTAATATATCTGTTTTGAATGATGGCCACTCGGTCCATCGCTTGTTGTTATTCCTGAACCAGATCAGTGCCTTGTCTTTTAGTACTTCAGGCATTAGTTCCGGTAATAAGTCCCTATGTATTCCGTACATATCCGCCAGTTCCTCGATCCGTTCTATAAATGGTAGTATTTCGTGTTCCCCTGAGTAGTGGCATTCCCATTTTCTGACTTGATTGATGATTACTGGATATTCGGCCATGGTTACACTTCCTCCCTTAGTTATCGAAGGACGTCTATTTTCAATGACTCCCGGTGATGAGCTTCTGATATGTAGTTTAGCGAGTTCCTGTAGCCGGGCGGTATCTTTCTCAGCTGCCTCTGAGTCCATGAACGTTGAAAGTTTTTTCCGAAGTTCCTCCAGTGAACTACTTGGATCTAATCCGAATTCGTCTGCGTAACTCACCAGTTCCTCCTTTTTAGCGAAGTAAATCCAAGATTTGCCTCCTGATGTTAGTCGTTTTGCGCTTGTCGAAGCGACTGCTGTTTTACGGCCTGCTTGTCCTGTCACTTCCTTGATTCCTGATGGTACCACCGTTGGTTTGTCTTCCATACTCAACTGAAGATGTTGGTCAGTTCTGTTCCCACTGTCCCTGCTCGGGCGCCAATTGTAACGAACCTTTCTGGCCGGGGTTTTGCTCGCCGGATTCCAGGTTCAGTCCTACAATAAATTTGTTTGTTAGGAACAGTGGTGAGTTTGGATGTACGGTGGGCGGTGGCTTCGCTACAATCACTGAGTGTTGCTTTCGTTATATACAAAGAAAATAGCAATGTATGTTTCTATTGCTACTGTATATCCGACTATTGATTTTATAATAGAAATGTTTATTTCTATTATATTAGAAAAAAAACAATGTGAACTGAAATGTATATTTCTATTCACCGACTATTGATTTTATAATAGAAATGTTTATTTCTATTATATTTAAAAAAAACAATGTGAACTGAAATGTATATTTCTATTCACCGATTTGGTTTACAAGTAATTATATAATAGAAATGTTTATTTCTATTATATTTAAAAAAAACAATGTGAACTGAAATGTATATTTCTATTCACCGATTTGGTTTACAAGTAATTATGTTTATTTCTATTATAAAATTATTAAATGTTTATTTCTATTATATTTAAAAAAAACAATGTGAACTGAAATGTATATTTCTATTCACCGATTTGGTTTACAAGTAATTATATAATAGAAATGTTTATTTCTATTATATTTAAAAAAAAAACAATGCGAACTGAAATGTGTATTTCCGTTCACCGATGTATCAGCTTGCAAGTTTAGAACGATGTCTCTACTAGCTCGATGCTTCGCTGACTGCCAATCTACTGCTTTTGCTTCGCCTTTTATACCTGCGATGTGCGAAGCAAACAGTATGTTTGTTCTTGCAATTGCATAGAAGTAAACACAAATGCGTGGCTGGAAAAATATGATACCGTACTAGATTTCCTGAAGACAAACTCAACAAATTTACTAAAGAAATAAAGATTGCCGGTGAAGCCAGCTGCATATAAAATTGCATCTCTCGGAACGACTCCTTTTATATCAATAACAAAAATAAAATGTGTTTATTAAAAGCCATTAAATCTGAAATCCAACCTACCCGGTGGTCGAATCCTTTATCTACTTTTTACACATCGAGGACGGTAGTAATTTTAAGTGCGATATTATGCAGAAATTCTAAAAATTTTTTACAAGGCTGAAATGAAAAACGCCGTTTCATATTATATAATAAAATTTTAATTTAAAAAAGCATAGTTCTCCACAGGAAATGTAACAATCTTATTATGTCTAACATATTTTTTTAAAAAAATCATAAAATGTCACAAAATTATCTTGACAAAATAAATTTTAATCTTTGATAAAGAAATTATATAACAGGTAGGTAAAAGGGAAAGTAGACAAAAATATATAAATTGAAAACACTGATTTATTGGCAATAGGATTTTTCAGTCTTTCAAAAACACACAATGATTGATGTAAAATTAAATCATTATTTTATAGAAACTAATGTTGCATCAAACTCCTAATTTGCAAGCAACCAAGTTTCGGAAAACAGTTAAAAATAAAGGCACTTAAATAAGGCGAAAGTAGATCTAATGATGCAAAAATAGCCAGGCGATTGACTTATCCAAAACTGCGGCAACTGTAACTGTTACAAGTGATCTAATGTATCTTATAACTGCTTCGCAACATTCAGTAATGTTGTTTGTGTTATTCGAATATTTTACAAACCAAAGCTATTCGATTTATTGGATAGCAAATGAAGTCTCCGAAACTGAAAAAACCCGAATTTTTCTTAATTCATAGCCTTCGAATATCCGGATTTTGTGAGCAAATGTTAAAGAGAATATCGAAGATTTTGTGAGCAAATGTTAGAGAGAAAAAAATAAAAATGAACGTGAATAACACCAGTATGTATATATGCGTATATATGATAACGTAAATGTTTATATGCGTAATCGAATTTAGGGTTTTGTGTTATTGCTACTTTTGTTAGTACGATCTTGTCTGTTCGGCGTTTAATGCAGAAAATTGTATTTTTGCAATGTTTGTTTCATTTTATTTCAAAAAACTAAATAAGAAATTTACATTTTGAATAACTTGCATATAATTATTAATTTATATTAAGGATATTATATAAATGAAAATTTTAAATGAATTATATAAAACACATACAGTGTTATGCATAACAAAAGCTCAGTTTTCAATTCGTCATTCGTTCGGTATGGTCGAGTGCATTATACTAGACCACGTGCAACTCTGTTGTCTCATTTTGACTGTGCTTAATATACATTGATGTTGAATAATATTGATATATTTATTTTCTATTAATAAAAAATTTGAACTTCTAACTTGTGTAAACAAATTGTAAATTTGTTAAATTTCAATGCGATGTTTAAAAATCGTGTTTGTTTAAAAGACAACTAGTCATAGTACGGCATTGTAAGCTGTGCTTCGAGCTCAACTTCAACAGCTTGGATTGTGGCGGTTTGTGTCCGCGGTATAAGCTTACGTGATTGCGTGATTTCGGGATAAGCTAAACCCATATACGGCCGTTTTCAGCACGGTCTCGCGTCAACTTCATAGTAAAATTTTCAAGCCGGTAGTATATTCACTAGTTGTATTCTCCTTATTGATCTTTTATCAATCTTTAAGAGGAAGCACAACGCGTTGTTTAACTTCGGCTAAGTGCACATTGCTCTTGTGCATTTATAGAACGTGCTTGGGAACTGTTCAGTGTGTTTGTTAACTTCTTCCTTTCGATTTTGGAAAAAATCGTAGTAGCAGGAAGCATTTCAATCACCTTTGGAGTTATACTGATTTTAATTTGCACATCAACTCTCATTCTTGGTGAGTGTTGTTGCAAAACTTCGTTACTCTTATATATATTATTATATTACATTATACTACTATTATATTACATATATTATTATATTACATTATACTACTATTATATTATATTACATAAATTATATATATAATATTTTATCTATATACATACATATTGTATTATTCATTCACATTTACACTTATTTACCATTGTAGTTATATGTGCGCTTATTTATAATTATTTATATTTGCATTTATATTTATAATTATTTATATTTATACTCGTGTTTGTATCTATCTTCATAAGCATATCTGTACTATATTGTATTTATAGTGGCATCTATATTTGTAATTATATTTATATTCAATTTATATTTATTATATATTGTATTTATATTGCACTTACACATATATATCTTTCTCACTCACCTTCTCTTTCACCCTCATTTTTCCTCATTCTTCCTTTCCTTCCAAAATTATTCTCACCTTTCATATCATATCTTAATTCTTGAGTTTACCCATAACCCTCTAAGGTTAGCTCTAATGTTAAGACGATCTTTCCATCCCCCTCATTGAAACGACCCAGGACTGTCGTTGACCCCCTAAGCCGTAAGCAAGTTGATGAGCAACTTGCGTGAGTTTTAAAATCCGTTGCAGCCCTTAAGGCTGACAACGCCCGGCTTCGTGCTGAGAATACCTTCCTTGCTACTAAACTGGCGCTGCTCAAGGGCAACCCACCAAAGTCTTTTTCTTCTTCTATCGCTGCAGTTACTGTAGCCCTTCCACCTCCATAGCTACCGTCTGTAGCATTGCTAGTCTCCCCAAGCCAACGCCAGGACCCAAATCTCCGTCTAGCGCTAATCCCATCCCCAAGCCTTCTTTAGCTCCCAAGGTCCCTGTGGGATACAATCCCTCCACTCCTTCTACTGTTCCTTTGACTTCGACCACTAAGTTTCGACGCCACCAGCCCTTACGGCTCGTCAATGTCAAGGAGCTTGGCTCTGCAATTCCTCTACTCCTTCTACTGTTCCCTTGGCTTCGACCACTAAGTCTTCGACGCCACCAGCCCTTACGGCTCGTCAATGTCAAGGAGCTTGGCTCTGCAATAAAACCCCCCTTTCTCAATGCTGTTTATGAGTTAAAATGCGTAAATGGCACAACCACGCGTATCCTTACTAAGAGTAAGGATACCTTTTACAACATCAATGGTTTTCCCAATGCTGTTTATGAGTAAGGATACCTTTTACAACATCAGTTCTCTGCTCCGCGAGCAGAAAGTTAAGAGTTTTGCCTCCATCCCCTCAGAGGACCGAATCACTCCTGTCCTCCTTAAGAACTTCCCCTCATCCTATGATGAGGATGACTTGAAGTCGACGTTGGCGACGGACTTACCTAAGTTAACCTTTTCGCAGCTCTCCAAGTTTACTCCCCTCGCGCGCTTCACAAAACGTAATCCCTCCCATTATGCCAGTTCCTGCATTTGGGAGCTTCAGCCTGTCCCTCCCACGGACGTTAAATCCCTCTTAAGTGTTAAGCGGCTTCCATCGCTTAACATTATTATATCATATAACTGCCAACGCTATTTTCACACAGCTAAGCTGTGCAACTACCCCCACCGTTGTGTACCCTGTGGGGAGACTCATCCTCGTGGCGAGTGTCAACTTCCTCCTCCTGCATTTGACCCAGTCACTCAGGACGAACTTGCAGCCACTATACCCAAGTGCTGTAATTGTGGTCAGACTGGTCATCCGGTCAATTACCGCTGCTCCAAATTTAAGGAGCTGCGTTCTCTTCGCGCCAGTAAGACTCGTGTGCAAAAAATCTCCCCTTCATGTCTATCGACGTGAGATAGACATGAATTTCGTAAGACCTGGAGTCTCATTTGCCTCTGCGGCAAAAGCCGCAACCCCAAGCCCACTTCGCTGCCTAAAGCAGCTTAACCTTCCCCTATCCGTGATCCTGAGCCTTACTCCGTTCTCCCTGATATTTAGGGAATCCTCGCTTTTGCTGCAGGCATTAAACAGCAGTACAGCCTTCTGCCCCATTCTGACAAGAAAGCCTTTCTTGTCTAGAAAGTCCTCGAATTGGCTTTGAGATGAATGATCTAAGGATCATTCTCATAAATGTCAATTCTACACACTCCAATCTTAGACGTACCTTTTTCGAGGATTTTGCTGATCGCAACAACCCTCATATCATCCTTGTGACTGAAACACGGCTCAATATCAGAGACGTTGTAGATGTCAGAGGATATAATTTTATACGGTTCGATGGTGAGTCGCCATTTTAGCAAAAGACTCCCTCAAGTGTACTAGAATACACATCACTTCACTTGCTTCTCTTGAAGCGGTTGGCATTACTCTTTCTCTTTCCAACCGCCCTGATCTAAATCACACTCCTTTTATTGTTTCGTGCATTGTCCCTTGTGATCTGGGCACCCTTGCCTCCTTGTCCCCTAACCGTTTCCTTGTCGATGGTGATTTCAATAGTAAGCACCCCTTTTGGAATAATTCTGCCTCTTGCACTAGTGGCACTAGGCTATTCAACTGTCTGACTAGCAGCTCAGTCAGCCCTATTTTAAGTGTGGTAGCTCCATCGGTTCCGACGCATGTCAATAGTATCATTGACTTTTTCTTAGCGAATAATCGCTTCATTCCCTGCCTTGGTGACCCACGAGTCATTGACGGCATATCTGACCACCAAGCAGTAAGTCTTACATTTCACGACTGCAAAGCTGCTCATGCCTGCCCTCTCACATTTTTTAACTTTCCAACTGGTCGGAGTTCAACCTAGCTCTCGCAAATTTTATCAAGTTCCACTTGATGCTTTTACCTTTCGCCTCATTAAACTGAGGAAATCGCTTCGCCGCCGGACTTATCGCCTTAGACAGATAGCTTCAACGTAAGCTCATGCGTCCCAAGCCATCCTCATGAACCTGGACACCATAATTGCCCAAAGAGTCAACCAATCCAGATTTAATTCCATTATTGCCAAACTTCGTGCCACCTAGTGCCGGTTTGACGTCTTCAGTACGGTCAGGCAAATCTGTTGATCCTGTAGTGGACCTACCTCACTTACTTCTTAGCCACTTAACATTACTCGTAAATAATAATAGTAAGCAGATTTATGAATTGGTTGCACTTCATGCATACCGTACAAGAAGCATAAGCAAAGCGACATAAACAAAAGAGTTTCGTATTACCAACGAAAATATTGCCACACGCTGTTCCAATTGCTGAACACATGTTACAATATTTTCAATAGTAATATTTTCTATATTGCAAAAGACATGTGCAAGCAATATTGTCAATGCACTCTAATAATAACTTTGACGTTTGACCTAAATGCGCAAACAGTGTCGTCGCTATGCAATGCATTCTGCAAGGTCAGCAATCACTTTGATTGGCTGCGGTTATACTTTTCCAGGTTTTGTCTGGAATAAAGAGGCGGAGTCTTGAGATCGCTAGAATCTAGGAAAATGTATAAATACCCAAACTATTGTTAAATAAAATCAGAATATATACTTATGACTGCAGATATACATGCGTTGTTGAATTTTATTCTCACTCCTTCTGGCCAAGTAACACTGGCCTAGGTACCAGCGGTAACAAGCCGCTTGATAACTTCTTCTTGATTGCATCAGTAGGTTTTTTGATGCATGCTCGTATCAGGCAGGGATAATTACACGCACCGGACTAATACATTACACTAGTTCCATTGATAAAGAAGTTCCATTACATTGTTTGGATATTGTCCTACAATTCCATACATCCATTACATGGCGATCCTGTCTACAATTCCATTACAATCCAATAGGTCCATCTCAGACCTCCGCTATGGCAACACCATAGCGTATGCCGACCTTAATAAAGCCAACGTCTTTGATGAAGTCTTTGTGACTTATCACCGTCTTACGGCTGGCCTAGGCGAGAGCCACTTTACGACCACTACGAATTCTGTAGTTCGTGGGCTTTCCGATGCTTTCAATGAAAGCATTGTCACTTTCTCTTCGCACTTCCACGCTCACTACATCAATATTGAAGACACACAAGGGTTTCTCACCCCTTCCAAACTCATCGACATGCTTTGGCTCAAAACGCCCAAAAAGTCATCTGGCACTGACTTCGTGTCTTTCTACGCCATTAGGCGTTTCTCATCACTCTTTTTTAAAAAGTGCACCATGCTCTTCAACGTTGCGTACAACATTGGTTCCTTCCCCCTGCCATGGAGAAAGGCCATAGTTTGTCCCATTGCCAAAAGTGACAACTGTCCACCTGATGAGAAAAGAATACCGACGCAGAAAAGCGCATGATATTTTGAAGAATTTCGATGTAAATTAGTTAAAGTTTTTACTTTTTAAGTTTTATTTAAGATATTTAATTGCAGATCCCTAAAGTTTTTGTATTTCATTGGGATGGAAAACTTCTACCAGAAATGAAGGGTAAAGAAAAGGAGAATACTTGGTATTCCGAAACTAGATAACAGCATCGGTAACAAAATCGCACATGCAATTCATCAATTTTTAATTACTTGGAAATTAGACAACTTAGTTGAATTTATTTGCTTTGACACAACAAATTCTAATACTGGTATTCACAATGGTGCCGCCTTTTTGCTCGAGCAGAAATTGGGGCGTGAATTACTTTTTCTGCCATGCCGCTATCATATCAGCGAAATATTTCTAAAAGCTGTTTTTAAACTGAATTTTGGTACCTCATCGGCTCCAGAAATTTCAATTTTTGACCGTTTTACTCGGAAATGGAGAGATATCGATACTAAAAACTTCAAAAGTGGAATTTAAGATGAAATTTTGCAAAACGTAATAAGCATAAGTGACATCGAAATGCACAAAAAGTTTTGCCTTTCAAACTTGAAATCACATCATATTCGACTAGATTATAAAGAATTATTACAGCTTTCTCTTCTTGTCATTGGTGGAGATGATCCAAATTTCAAACAGTTTCGTGTTCCTGGAGCAACTTCACATGCCAGATTCATGGCAAAAGGAATTTATGTTTATAAAATGTTTCTCTTTCAAGATGAATTCAAGCTGACGGCAAAAGAATTAAACGCCATACGCAATATTTGTATTTTTCTAACTCGCTATTACACACAGTATTGGTTAACATGCCAGCAGGCAATTGAAGCGGATTTACAACTAATTAAAGATGCAATCCAGTATTTTGATAAACGAATTTCAGCGGTTTTATTAGAAAAACTCAAAAATCACTTGTGGTATTTGTCAGAAGAAGCAGTTGGCTCAGTATTTTTCGACTCTGAAGTTCCACTGGATACTAAAGAAAAGATGATTAAGGCTTTGGAAAAAACTAAAGATGACGATATTCCATGTTCAAAAAAATTCGAAACGACAATCGAAGACATAATGAAGCTCGAAGGTAAGGATCTCAGACAAAACGGTTTTTTCTTCGATTGGAAATTAGCTCCGAATTTTTAAAGTACGATCCGTCATCATGGGGTGAAAGAGGTGATTATTCTTCTGGTCTGCAAATTTGTAAAAACCTGACAGTTGTAAACGATCCAGCAGAAAAAGCTGTTAAGTTAATCACTGACTTCAACCAAGCCTTAACATATGACGAAAAAGACAAACATTTATTGCAAGTTGTTGAATATTATCGACACTTGTATCCATCTCATACTAAATCGTCACTACTAAGCCGAAAACATGAAAAATTTTAAAAACTAGAAGAGTAAAACAAACAAAATAGAATATAATTAGGTGAAAACATATAAATAATATAAATTAAGCAAAAATATTCCTGAAATAAAACTGTTAGTAATATATTTTACGAGCAAAGTAGTAATTTTGATGACTTTTTCTATATTGAGGTACTTTTACAACTTTGAGCTCAACTCGGCACGGGTTGGCACAATGCGATCGATCTGAAATTTTATTTTCTTAATTTATCATCAAAAGGAATATTTTAACAAGCAGAAACATATGAAAATCAAAAAAAAATATTTTGCGGCCACTCTAATGTATATATATATACATTGTATATATACATATACATACACATATACATATATATACATATATACACTGTATGTATATATATATACATACAGTGCTAAATATTTATATTATATAAATATAATATTTTTTTTATTTTTTTTATTTATTTAATGAAATACTATGAGGGACACCCTTTCAATGCACTATCTTACATGCTAACAATATATTATTTAATATATATATATTTTTTAATTTATTGCTGCAAAATTAACTTTATTTATAAATTGAAATATAATCTTAATAACAATGAAAATTATAAAAGATAAAAAGAAAGCAATTATAAATGAAATCAAAATAAATGACAAAAAATATTTAAATATTTATATTATATAAATATTATATTTTTTTTATTTATTTAATGAAGTACAATGAGGGACACCCTTTCAATGCGCTATCTCTTACATACTAACAATATATTATATAATATATATATATTTTTTAATGTATTGCTTCAAAATTAACTTAAATAATAAATTAAAATATAATCTTAATAATAATGAAAATTATAAAAGATAAAAAGAAAGCAATTATAAATGAAATCAATATAAAAGATAAAAAGAACAATGACAAAGAAAGAAAATAATAAAAAGCAAAAATAATATTTATGATAAGCAGAAAATTAATCATAAAAAGAAGTAAGAATAAAACAATATTAATTAATATAAGATTGTAATAATAAACTACGACAGTTCCTGAGAAACTAACTTTTTGAAGCACACTAAGTTGTTTGCGTTTCCGGTATCGCTAGATAACGAGTTCCAGAGTCTTACCGCATTTATGAAAAAGAAACTAGTCGCAGAAAATTGGTTGAACCTTGGGATTAAATATTGAATAGAACTGCAATTTATATAGATTATTAAAAAGATACCCAGGGATTTGGACGGTAGCAATTTTAAATATGCAAACATATTTATTCATATATTGTTCAATATTACATCCCAGAATATTATTCCTGTAGCCAGTTGAATGATCAAAACGCCTGAGTCCATAGACATACCTTGTCAAGCAGTTCACTAACGCTCTTAATTTGTATAGGGAATCTGAGTTAAGTTTTCTGTAGACAAGACTAGAATACATAACTATAGGCATTATTAATTGCTCTACTAATGTGCAACGAAGATTCATTGGAGTATATTTAGCTGATATTTGTATACATCTAAGTGATACAATTGATTTCCAAAAAACTTGATTTATATGGTCACGGGCATTCAAGCTAGAGTTCAAGTAAAAATCTAAGGATTTCACTGATAATTTATAATCAATTGTAGTACTGCCGATTAAAATTAAAGGCAATTTCTCCATTATAACTTTTTTCCTCGCAATAGGCAGAATAATTGCTTTATCTGTATTAAGCAGCATGTTATTTACTATTGCCCATGCATTAATACTATTTAAGTCATAAGTAAGTAAGCAATAAGTAAGCTTACAAACACTGTCACCAAAAAAACCAACTGTACTAGAAAGATACATTTGAATATCATCTGCATATGCATGTAATTTGGAATATTTACATATGGTGAAAACATCATTTATATATATTGTAAAAAACAGTGGGCCGATAATTGACCCCTGAGGAACACCAGTGGGCAACGATTTAAAATCCAAATATTTATCAGCAGAGAAACCAGTCTGCGATCTCCCTGTTATTTAAATATATATAAATTTAGAGGCAGAGTACGAGAATGAAAAATAATCAATTAAATTCTTATATAGTATGGAGTGATCAACACGATCAAATGCTTTAGAGAAGTCTAAAAGACATGTAATCATGTCATTATCATAGCTAGGTCGAACATCTTCTAAAACTTTGAGCATGGCAGTAGAGCAACTATGATCCTTTCTAAAGCCAGACTGTAATGGAGAGAGAAGTTGGAAACGTTCAAGGTGAATATTCATTTGATTAGCCATTATAAGCTCACAAACTTTGAACAATGATGGAAGAACACTAACAGGTCTGTAATCACAAGTGGATGAAGCGTTAGACTTTTTCGGAGTTGGAATAATTTTATCTTTTTTTCACGTTTTGGGAAAGTTTGACGTAGTTATACAATGATTAATTATATGTGTAATAGGAGCTATTATGTACGGCAAAGTGAGCTTTAGAAATTTGAGAGCAATGTCATCCAATTCAACAGCATTTGACTTAATATTCATCAAACTTTTACAGACCATTTCGTCACTAACACCTATAAAATTAAACCTCTCATCAGAAGCACATATATCAGAAATTGGGAATGTCAACGAGGTATTATTACAATTTACATTTATACACGAAATGAAGTAATCATTTAGGTCATTTGGATTTAGTTCACAATGTGTTGTAATGTCTTGCTTTAATCCCATATGTTTAATATTTCTCCAGATATTCTTGGTTGGCTGTGTAGTGTCAAGCTTAAAATTATAAAACACCGATTTTGCAATGCTTACTGCCTTCGCGGCTAAATTTCTAGCTAATTTAAACCGCATCCAGTTATAAGACGAAGGAAACTTTTTCCACACTGCATACTTTTTGTTTCTGTAATTTATCTTTCTTCTAATCTGAAGGTTTAGCCAAGGGCAGGAAGAACTTTTAATAATAATCGTCCGCAGCAGAACAAATCGACAAAACACATTATTAAATTTATCTAACTTATCTTCAGAAGTTGAAAAAACCAACAATCACTTCAATCAACAGTATTTAATTCATCAAATAATCTTATAGTATCAATTGATTTAAAATCCCTATAAGAAAAAGAACTAGGACTAGATTTCCTTTTTGGGTTAAAGTTCATTGTAGCAAATAGTAGATCATGATCAGAAACAAAAGAGATTTGATCGAACAGTAAGACTTTATTAGGATCCGATACAGCAACTATATCTAGAAGACTAGGTCGTACACTATTACAGTATTACAGTACACTATTACAGTATTTAGTTGGTTCGGTATCGTTGATGATACTTAGGCCCATCATGGCTAATAAATCTTTTAGTTAAAATCATAAAGTACTGCAATAAAATCATATATATGTACAACTGAGAGAAGCGAGTCAAAAGGAGCGCATGAGAGTTATTGTGATAGAATCAAACTTACATTTGAAGTTAAAATGTAAATAAAATAATTATTAATATTCCAACAATTTTGTGGCAGTATTAAAAGTAAATAATTGTGCAGTAGTGGATATTTATCAATTAGTTTTGTTAGTTATTATTACATATTTTATTTTTCAAATAACGTTTTGAAATTGTAACAAAAAATAATTGTTCTCGATATTATTTCATTTTCAGATATTTATGATAGAATTCGTGGTGGACACAAAAACAAAACGTATTAGCAAGAAGCAAAAACATGTGCTGGAGCACCATATGGAATAAAATACAGATTTCGTTTACGAAAGATTTGTGACGGATCATGGTGCGCGCAAAAATGTTAAATTGCCACTACTTGTTTACTGTTTTGGCTTCAGTTATTGCAGACTTCGTGTCAAGCAAAGAATACTTGTACAAGAACGTAAACTCCGCCTACTTCGGGCGTAATGAAGAGAAATTTATGACATTTTGGCACACGTATTGAATACATGTGACTTTATCACGATAACATCAAATTACTCTCTTTTGGGGTTGCAGTATAATAATTTCTTACTACTTGCTTATCATATTGTTTACCTTTTAATAACAAAAAACTTATGCATTCCTTATTTGGTTAATAATATCATATCACGTAAAGAAAATGTATATTGTAACAAATAATATATGATAAATAAATATATAAATTAATATATAAACATTTAAATCAGTCAATTTAAATCAGTTTAGTTTGCTTAATTATGTAATATATATTCAGTAAATTTTCAATTTTTATTGCTTTTTTAATATGAATTTTACAGTTTTTTAATTTATTATGTTCGGTAACAAAACTTTTGTAGAGACGAATTTTTTTATAAAATAACAAAAAAAACAGTTTTGAATATTTCTTATTAAATTATATTGTTGCGTTTGTTCCAAGCTGTTTACGTGGTCGTTCGCGATCACTGGATCCTGAAGAGTAATTAATAGTCAACTTGAGTTTAATGTAACTGTATTTATTATGCTTTGTATTTTGTCACACAAAACACAATTTCCCTAATAACAACAACTGATCTACGGTCAGTCATCAGTTAGAAGATAAATAAATGATAATGATTCTAGTATAATTAAAGTTTAGGGTGGAGCAGGGATAAGCACCCAAGCCACAAAAGAGTAAAAGTGCGGAATAAGCACTCAAATAACCACAACAACAACAACAACAACGACATATATCAAAACTTATTTTTCAACAAAACTGACATTCCTTGAAATTATATCAAAGATTACCAAAATTCCATATTCACAACAGTATTATATTTAATTATATTTTCTTCAATATATTTTGAGCGTGTAATACATTATTTCTAAACTAATTTTGAAATATCATTAATGTGTAATTTGATGTGTAATTAGTAACAAAAACCGATTTACTTTTTTATACAGCAACACTCGAGTGGTGAATGATGAATTGTATTTCTCTGTATAGACAAATTTTCCAAATTTAGTACTGAAAAATCTATTGATAGATTTCTCAATCTATTAATATAAATTTATAAAATTTTTGTAAATTATTATTAAAGGGGCAAAAATTTAGTGGGTAAGAATTACTTTTATGGATTATAAATATTTTATTTAATTTATATATTTATATTAAATTTTATTATTTTTTATAAATTAATTAATGTATGTGATGAATGGATACGTATTATTAGTTTACATACATTACTGTATAATCGGTAGCAAAAAATCTATTGTTAGGAGTGGGTGTATGCGCATTCGTTGTTACATTTATATTAATTTTTGAAATAGAAATATTTTTATACAAAATTTAATAAAAAAACATTTTATGAATATTGAAAAATTTTAAATTTACATTACAATTATAAAATATATTTATAAATAAATTAATAAATATTAAAGTATTTTAAAATATTAGCTAAGGTTTTTCTAGAATTAAATTGAAAGTGTTCAACAAAAACCAACCAAAACTTAGTATACGTACTGTTGCTTTTTACAAAGAAGATTTGCAACTGTTACTCTACAAATTCGCTTTCGCGATTAGGAAAAGCTGAACAATATTATATATTATTGTTCTTATTTTCAGAAGTCTAATTTTTAAAGTTATTATTAGTGTTATCGAAAAAAAACCTTGAATTAGAGCACTGAAAGTTTTTGTAGCCTTGGCTACTTGTCGATAAACACTATTAATCATCGCTTTTAATTTGACAGGCATAAATTCTAAGCCTGGCACTTGCAGTCCAAATAAATTATATACAGATTACAAACTAATTAAATGCGATTATTTCCTAAGACCACTGATGAGTACTTGGCAATACTCGAAACAGCGTTGTATTCTCAGTCAAATTTCAATAAATTAAATAAATTTTTGTGTTTGTCCTTTCTTTCCTTGCTATTCGAAAAATTTAATCGTATTTTACGTGCAATTTATTGTGCAAAATTCCGGAAAATCGCAGTAAAATGAACGGTACACAAGACTATCAATAGAAAATATACATATACGAAACTAGTCACATTTACCGCGTATGAATTGTTAAGAACACCATTTTTCATTAATTATCAATTATTCATTATATCAAGAACACTAAATACAAGAGCATTGCATTTATTCTTAAATCTTATCTTACATGATAACTTATACAATTTACGAACTATTTACGACCTATTTCCAATAATTATTATAAACGTATCACTAAAGCCACGGCTTGCATGCCGTTTAAAAATTTTATATACAC
>NC_051846.1:130602130-130610417 GCF_002237135.1 Teleopsis dalmanni | reverse complement strand
CCTGGGGAGACATGCTGCGTCAGGCCGAAACTCGGTAACGGGTTGTTATGGCCACATAAGTAAGTAAGTAAGTGATTAAAAATACATTCGGTGCTTCTTTTGTGATTTTTTTAATTAGTTTGTAACGAACCTTTCTGACCGGGGTTTTGATCGCCGGATTCCAGGTTCAGTCCTACAATAAATTTGTTTGTTAGGAACAGTGGTGAGTTTGGATGTACGGTGGACGGTGGCTTCGCTACAATCACTGAGTGTTGCTTTCGTCATATACAAAGAAAATAGCAATGTATGTTTCTATTACTACTGTATATCCGACTATTGATTTTATAATAGAAATGTTTATTTCTATTATATTAGAAAAAAAACAATGTGAACTGAAATGTATATTTCTATTCACCGATTTGGTTTACAAGTAATTATATAATAGAAATGTTTATTTCTATTATATTTAAAAAAAAACAATGTGAACTGAAATGTATATTTCTATTCACCGATTTGGTTTACAAGTAATTATATAATAGAAATATTTATTTCTATTATATTTAAAAAAAACAATGGGAACTGAAATGTATATTTCTATTCACCGATTTGGTTTACAAGTAATTATATAATAGAAATGTTTATTTCTATTATATTTTAAAAAAACAATGCGAACTGAAATGTGTATTTCCGTTCACCGATGTATCAGCTTGCAAGTTTAGAACGATGTCTTTACTAGCTCGATGCTTCGCTGACTGCCAGTCTACTGCTTTTGCTTCGCCTTTTATACCTGCGATGTGCGAAGCAAACAGTATGTTTGTTCTTGCAATTGCAACGGTGCGTTGTTTACAAGTTTTATTAGTGGTTTTATTGTGTGTTTTTTTTTTTCTTGTTTTTTATTTTGTCTATATTTTGTTTTTTTATTATTGTGTCATAAAATTTATGAGTGTAAATTTTATGTTACACTTCCCCGGTTTTTCCATCGAATTGAAGGACTCTGATTACCTCGTAGAATGATTCCTTGTTCGTTTCCTTGGATTTTTGAAAATTTTAAAGAACTTGTCTTGGACTATGATGTTATGATTGTCATCTTTTTGTTCAAGTATACCTAAACGCCTTAATTGTTGCTGGCGATTTTGACTACTATTTGGAATCTCTGTCTCGACGAAATATTGTCTTACTAGCGTTGGTGACATGGTTCCTTTTGCCTTCGTTTGATCTATGTTAAAGTTCTCCTGAGGTGGCAGTTGTTCCTGTTGACTAACGCGATTAATTGAAACTTGTGCTCGACATTCTTGGCTTGGAATTTGTAACTGTCTGTCAGGTTCTGAGTTTTGCTGTCGTTGTATTTCTTGGCTTTGTGCTAGAAACTCCCTTGTAGATCGTTGGCGGTGTATTTCTTGGACTTGAGTTTGCAACTGTTTGTTAAGTTGTGTATCCTGACTTTGTAATTCTGTGTTAGGTTCCGTGTTCCGTTCACCTGGTGTTTCTCGACTTGGTAATTCTGTGTTAGACTCTGTGTTTTGTCGATGTATTTCTTGACTTGGTAATTCTGTGTCAGATTCTGTGTTTTGCTGACGGTGTATTTCTTGACTCGGTAATTCTGTATTAGACTCTGTGTTTTGCTGACGGTGTATTTCTTGACTCGGTAATTCTGTGTAAGACTCTGTATTTTGCTGGCGGTGTATATCTTGACTTAGTAATTCTATGTTATTTTGATCGCAATCCTGTTGAAATTTACTTCGGTCTTTCACTTGTTTCCGATTTTTCGAACTGGATAGCTCCTGAGTTAAAAAACAACATTTTTTGTTTTGATTCAATGATCTATTTACTTTTCTAATCAGACGAAGAGAACCAACTTTCTCTAGCTGTGACGGCGTTAGATGTTCTTGTTGATTAATAGTTACTTGGGCCGACAGACGTGATTCACTGAGCTTCATGCATCCTAATGGTGGGACGGGATGTTGTCTTGAGGTCTCATCGCCCCGTACTGTCGATGGACCCTGACCTCGTTTACCTGGTTCCTGCAACAATCAATTGTACGTTTTCCTTTTTTCCCGCATTCCCAGCAAAAAACGACAATTCCACCTCAAGTGTCCTTGTTGCCCGCAACGACGACAAGCTGTCCTGACATCTTTGATCTTGTCTTCAGATGCATCAATCACTCGTGCTTTGATCTCCTTAGCCGGTAACGTATTTCTTACTTGACGGTCTGTAGCGGTCAGTGCCTCCAGGTCCCCAGCTAATGTTAACAGCTCGGATAATGACTGGAAGTCTTTCCTACGAATATACCATTGATACTCGGTACGGCTGTTCCGGTAGATCCTCTCTAATTTTATCTCTTCACTGTATGTTGAATATTGCATGATGTTCTGCAGTGCCAACACATAATCTCTGAACAGTTCCCTGGGTTGTTGCAGGCGGGCTCGTATTTTGTCCTCTAATTGTTCGAAGTATCTTGGGGGCAAGAAGAATGCTAATATATCTGCTTTGAATGATGGCCACTCGGTCCATCGCTTGTTGTTATTCCTGAACCAGATCAGTGCCTTGTCTTTTAGTACTTCAGGCATTAGCTTCGGTAATAAGTCCCTATGTATTCCGTACATATCCGCCAGATCCTCGATCCGTTCTATAAATGGTAGTATTTCGTATTCCCCTGAGTAGTGGCATTCCCATTTTCTGACTTGATTGATGATCACTGGATATTCGGCCATGGTTACACTTCCTCCCTTAGTTATCGAAGGACGTCTATTTTCAATGACTCCCGGTGATGAGCTTCTGATATGTAGTTTAGCGAGTTCCTGTAGCCGGGCGGTATCTTTCTCAGCTGCCTCTGAATCCATGAAAGTTGAAAGTTTTTTCCGAAGTTCCTCCAGTGAACCACTTGGATCTAATCCGAATTCGTCTGCGTAACTCACCAGTTCCTCCTTTTTAGCGAAGTAAATCCAAGATTTGCCTCCTGATGTTAGTCGTTTTGCGCTTGTCGAAGCGACTGCTGTTTTACGGCCTGCTTGTCCTGTCACTTCCTTGATTCCTGATGGTACCACCGTTGGTTTGTCTTCCATACTCAACTAAAGATGTTGGTCAGTTTTGTTCCCACTGTCCCTGCTCGGGCGCCAATTGTAACGAACCTTTCTGGCCGGGGTTTTGCTCGCCGGATTCCAGGTTCAGTCCTACAATAAATTTGTTTGTTAGGAACAGTGGAACGTGTGAATACACGGTGGATGGTGACGTTGGTGCGGTGATGTGGTTTGAAGAAATGTGAATTTCTTCTTTTTAACAATGTATTTGGCGTAGAAATATTACTTTCGACGCCCCTGAAGAAAAGGTTTGAAGAAATGTGAATTTCTTCTTTAAAACCAATGTATTTGGCGTAGAAATATTACTTTCGACGCCCCTAAAGAAAAAAAGGTATGAAGAAATGTGAATTTATTCTTTAAAAACAATGTATTTGGCGTAGAAATATTACTTTCGACGCCCCTGAAGAAAAAAGGTTTGAAGAAATGTGAATTTCTTCTTTAAAAAACAATGTATTTGGCGTAGAAATATTATTTTCGACGCCCCTGAAGGAAAAAGGTTTGAAGAAATGTGAATTTCTTCTTTAAAACATATATTTGGTATGGGTGATAATGTTCATGGGTTATTATCACCTTACCGAGTAATTGATTAACGAAATAGGGTTTCGTTATAGGTAATGAGTAATAGAAATTTATATTTCTATTACTAACGAAATGTTAATTTCGTTTGATAATGAATTTTAATAGAAATGTGAATTTCTATTAAATTAAAAAAAAATTAATAAAAAAAGAAATCGAGATGTAAATTTCGATTTGTGGTGCTTTCAGCATGTGTACTATGGAACAACCTGTTCGCAGCTCGATGTCTTGCTGAATCTCCGTCTACTGCTTTTGCTTCGCCTTTTATACCTGCGATGTGCGAAGCAAACAGTATATTTGTTCTTGTAATTGCAACGGTGCGTTGTTTACAAGTTTTTCTATTGTTTTTGATGTGTGTTGTTTTTTTTTTTATTTTATATATTTTGTTTTGTATTATTGTGTAGTAAAATTTATGAGTGTAAATTTTATGTTACACTTCCCCGGTTTTCCCATCGAATTGAAGGACTCTGATTACTTCGTAGAATAATTCCGTGTTCGTTTCCTTGGATTTTTGAAAATTTTAAAGAACTTGTCTTGGACTATGATGTTATGATTGTCATCTTTTTGTTTAAGTATACCTAAACGTCTTAATTGTTGCTGGCGATTGTGACTACTATTTGGAATCTCAGTCTCGACGAAACATTGTCTTACTAGCGTTGGTGACTTGGTTCCTGTTGTATAATTAAGTAGTATAATTACAACTCTGTAATTATTAGTTGTAATACATATTGAATAAATAGAGAGTCAGTCGAAGTCAGGCTGTCATAAGGTAAAGACCTATTGTTTTACTTAGATATATAAACACAGTTGGTTATATAAAATATAACATGGGGTCAGGTGATGAAAAAGAAATAGAAAAAGAAATTAAACATAATAAAATGAGTGGAAATAGTCAAATTTTTGCTACAACGCTACCGCCGTTAAATATAAGGTCAACTAATCTGGCTCAAGAATGGAAAAGTTGGAGCAAGCAGTTCTATATTTTTATGCTTGCAACGAATTTAGAAGAACAACAAGAACGTCGCAAAGTTGCACTTTTACTGCACCACTTGGGGGCAGATTGTTTTGAAATTTTTAATTCATTTAACATGGATATAGAAGAAGTAAAATTAGAAAATGTGTTAAAAAAGTTCTGTGAATACTTTATTCCAAAAGCTAACGTGGCTATGGAACGGTACAAATTCTTTACGCGTCAACAGAACTCAGAAGAAACTATAAGCGAATACGCAACAGCGCTACAAAACTTGAGCACTACATGTGAGTTTAAAGATCTGCGTGAAGATTTGGTTAGAGATATATTTATTTGTGGCTTATCCCTCAACTTTAAACATATCAAAGAACGTCTTTTGAGTGAAGGTGATATTAAATGGGGTAAAGCGTTGGAAATAGCAAAAAATATTGAAATTGCACGACAAAATGCAACAACAATACTGAAAACAGTAAATGAAAACGTGGTTGCTGGGCTAAAAAAACAACGGATTGCAAGACCCGTTTCGGTACAACAAAAACATAGTAAAAAAGAGTGTAAAAAGTGTGGCCAATTACATAAATTCAAATGTCCGGCCGATGGAGTGATTTGTCATATATGTAAAAAGCCAAATCACTATGCAAAAATGTGCTTTAGTCGTTCATCAGTACAGCAGCAGCAGCAGCAGCAACAACAACAGTACCGTAAAAGCCGATATATAAAAAACGTGTCTGAAGAAACAAAATTATTTGATGACGATTTATTTGTTGGAACAATAAGCAAAAACTTAAACAAGTTTTTTACACAAAATAAATCATGGAATGTTGATGTCAATATAGAAGGCGTAAAAGTGAACTGCCAGGTAGATTCTGGAGCGGAAACAAACTTATATTGTCGGTATATACTTTTAATACAATTAATAATATTAAATTAGAAAAAAATTTTAATAATATTAGAACTTTTAGTGGTGAAAAATTACCTATTATAGGAAAAGTTCATGTGGATTTGTTATTTAACAATATTAGACAAAAGGCTATTTTTCATGTGGTCAATATGCAGTGTAATAATGTTCTGGGTCTGGACTTAGCAGTTGAGTTAAATCTAATTAAAATAGTAAACGCAGTAAGTTGTAATAATAAAGTAGAAATAAACAATTGTAACGAATTAGACATTTTTGGTAAATATTCAGACGTGTTCAATGGTCTTGGTCAGCTCAAAAATAAGTGTAAATTGGAAATCAGAGACAATAGTACACCAGTTGTTGATGTACAACGTAGAGTGCCCTTTAGTCTACTTGAACCACTTAAAAAAGAGTTACAAAGAATGAAGGAATTAGAAGTTATAACTGAAGTTACTGAACCAACTGAGTGGGTCAGTTCAATAGTGATAGTTACTAAGCAAAATGGCAATATCCGTTTATGCTTAGATCCTCGTAATTTAAATAAAGCTATTGTGAGGCCAAGATTTTCATTTCCTAATTTAGATGAGTGTAGGTCGCAGATGGCTGGTTCAAAAGTTTTCAGTTCTCTGGACGCAAGTTCAGGATTCTGGATGGTGCCCTTGGATGAAAATTCTTCAAAGTTGTGTACTTTCAACACTCCTTTTGGCCGATTTAGATTTTTACGTCTACCATTTGGTATCAACGCAGCACCAGAAATATTCCATGGAGAAATGGTTCGTCTTTTTGGTGATATTAAATTAGTTATAATTTATTTAGATGATTTCCTTATTTATGCGAAATCAATAAAAGAGCATAATGATATTTTGTATAAGGTCTTGAAGAGAGCAACAGAAATAGGTCATCGTTTCAACAAAAGTAAATCAAAACTTTTTCAAACTAATATAAAATTCATTGGACATATTTTCAATGAAGATGGTATTAAACCAGACACTGATAAAATAAGAGCAATTACGGAATTTCCTACACCCGCTAATAGCGAAGATCTCCAACGTTTTCTAGGTATGATTAATTATTTAGGTTCATTTATTCAGAATTTGTCAACAAAAAACTTTCATCTTAGAAATTTATTAAAAAAAGATGTTATTTGGGACTGGGGTAAAGCTCAAGAGGAAGCATTTAATAATTTAAAAAAAGAAATCACAAAAGCTCCAGTTTTAACATATTTTGATGTTACTGTCAGCAGACGCATCAAAGGTAGCTATGGGGGCTGTAATTATGCATGAAAGAAATTCAATTGCTTATGCATCTACGTCTTTAACGGAGTGCTAGATAAATTATGCGCAAATAGAAAAGGAATTATTTGCTATTCTTTTTGGTTGCACTCGATTTCATCAATATGTGTACGGTCACAATATTATTGTAGAAACCGACCATAAACCATTAGTATCTCTCTTTAATAAACCTCTACATCAAATACCTTCAAGACTGCAAAGATTTATGCTTAGATTACTAGCATATGATTTAACAGTAATTAATAAACCAGGAAAACATTTATATGTCGCTGATGCATTATCTCGCGCACCTTTAAAGTCTGAATCATTTACAGATATTGATAAAGATATAGACCTTCATTGTCATTCAATAGCTTCTCAAATTGCTTTACCGAGAGATGATATTGAAGTTTTAAAACAGTTCGTAAAAAACGATGAGACATATCAAAAACTTTTAAAATGTTTAAAAGAAGGCTGGCCCGCATCAAAGAAATTGTGTGACTTAGATATTAGCCCGTATTTTAGTATCAAAGATAGTATTCATGAAATTGAAGGACTATTACTAAAAAATAATAGAGTAATTATTCCAAAAAATTATAGAACAAAAATGTTATCTCGATTACATGAAGGTCACTTAGGGATTCAAAGATGTCAAAGTTTGGCAAGAGAATCAATTTTTTGGCCAAATATTAATAATGATATTTATAATTTAGTATCTAGTTGCGAAATTTGTATAAAATTCAGGAACTCTAATCCCAAAGAAGAATTGCTAAGTCACGAAGTAAT
Organism: Teleopsis dalmanni; assembly: GCF_002237135.1. Lineage (NCBI taxonomy): Eukaryota > Metazoa > Arthropoda > Insecta > Diptera > Diopsidae > Teleopsis > Teleopsis dalmanni. Next base: position 130,602,860 of record NC_051846.1, on the reverse strand, counting down.
TTCAATTCCTTAGTTCGAAGTAGGTGTAGACCTTTTCGAATTTAACAAAAGAACTTACTTACTAGTAGTAGATTATTTTTCCACATATATTGAGATTGAATAGTTAAACTCGGGTTCTTCAAATTTAGCAGTTGTAACAAAATTGAAGAGCATATTTTCACGTCATGGAATACCAATGTATTTAATATCAGACAATGGCCCGCCATTTAATTCTCTCGATTTCAAAAATTTTTGTGTTGACTGGGGTATTGATCATATCACGTCGAGTCCATATTTACCAAGGTCAAATGGTCTTGCTGAAAGATCAGTACAAACTATTAAAAAGTTACCTAATAAATGTCTAGAAACGGGAGCGGATTACTATACAACTTTGCTTCAGTATCGTGCGTCCCCTAAAAGTAATTTTGCTAGTCCAGCTGAACTTTTAATGGCTAGAAAACTCAGAACGAAATTACCATCATTGTCTAATAATTTAAAGTCTAAATTGCCCAACAAAGTAAAAGAAAATAATATTTATTCAAAAACAAATCAAAATTCGTCACAAAATAATATTAGAGCCTCAAAAACTCTAAAGCCTATAGAGATAGGAGAAAAAGTATATTTTAAAAAAAATCCTAGGTCAGTATGGATTCCAGAAAGAATAGTAGAAAGTTGTAAACAGCCTAGATCATTTTAGTTGAAGATTTAAGTGGAGTAGAGTATAGAAGAAATAGGCAACATATTTTAAAAA
>NC_051846.1:130590001-130602030 GCF_002237135.1 Teleopsis dalmanni | reverse complement strand
TACTATATTGAAGTTATAATCCATGAGATCTATTCTTATTCTAGTTAGTTTTGATGATGGGTTCTTATGCGTAAATAGACTAACTAAAGGTCTGTGATCTGTATAAACTGTAAAATTTCTCCCAAATAAATATGGTCTAAAATAATTTATACCCCAATGAATGGCAAGAAGTTCCTTCTCTATCACGGGTTTATTTAACTCATATTTATTTAATGTTTTGCTTGCAAATGCTATTGGTTTATCATTACCAATTTCTCCTTGTGACAGTACTGCACCTAATGCATAATTAGAAGCATCTGTCGTTAAAACGAATGGTTTTGAAAAATCTGGATAGCTTAAGATTGGTGGTGAAATTAACTTTTCTCTTAAACTATTAAAAGATTTATCACATTCTTCCGACCAGCAGAATATTTGATTTTTCTTAAGCAAGTTGTTTAGAGGTCTGGCTATTTCAGCAAAATCTTTTATAAACCTTCGATAATAGTTGCACATTGCTACAAACCTTCTCACTTCGTCTGAGTTTTTTGGTATAGGGTAATGTTTTATTACATCGTGTTTATTTGGATCTGTACGCACACCTTTTGCGGTTATAAGATGACCTAGATATACTACTTCTGGTTTAAGAAAATTACATTTTTCAGGGTTAAGTTTAAGATTATATTGTTGTAATCTACTAAATACTTTTATTAAATTGTTATTGTGTTCTTTGAGATTAGAACCAAAAACTATTACATCATCTACATATAAAAATGCTGAGGAGTCTAAACCTGCTAATGCTAATGTTAGCATTCTTTGAAAACTATTTGTTGAGATTTTTAATCCAAAAGGTAATCTCTTGAATTGAAAATGACCTGTTTCTGTTGAAAAAGCTGTTAAAGGTTTTGATTTGTGATTAAGTGGGATTTGATGAAATGAACTAATCATATCTAATGTAGAGAAATATTTCGCCTTACCTAACTTATCTAGAACATCTTCCAAACGTGTTAGTGGAAATTTATCGTCTACTACTTTTTTATTTAACTGTCTGAAATCTACAACTAATCTCCATTTTTCTTGTCCCTTTTTTGGTACTATTAAAATTGGTGAGTTGTAAGGACTTACTGATGGTTCTATTATATCATTATTTAATAACTTTTTTACTTGCTTTTCTAGTTCTTCCTTTTGAATGTTCGGTATCCTATAATTCTTTATATATAGGTGTTTTATCTATTGTTGATATGTGCTGTTCATAAAAATTGTTTGTAGTTAATTTCTCTCCTTCTATATGAAAAATGTTTTGGAAATCTTTACAAATATTCAATATTGAATTTTTGGCTATGTTATCTAAACCATCTATTTTTAATTTCGATTTAATTTTTTCAAATGTATATGAATTTCGATTAGAATTATATGAAAGTATGTTATAATTATTTAAAGGTGTTATTTCTATTGTTGCATATTCTAATTCTACAGGTGTGTCTCTAGTATTTAATAACCTAATATGTTGTATACCTTTGGCAGGTATTAATGAATTAGCTATGAATACTCCTTTCACTATTTCTTTTCCACAGACTAAACTGTCTTCTTTTGTATTTAGTTCAACTACTTGAATTACTTCTACCCTGGGCGGTATTTTGATGTTTTTAATGGTTTTTATTTTTATATTCAAGGGTAAGACTATCTCATCTTCTGAGTTTGAGATCACTAATACGCATGTTTCATAATTTATTTTACAATTATGTTTTATCAAAAAATCTCTACCTAATATACCATCTGTAGGTAAATTTATATTATTTTTTATGACATTGAATTTGTGAGGTATTGTTTTACCATCAAAAAATAAATTTATATCTATTAAACCTTCTGTGGTTGTTTTTCCTGTTGTTATGCCATTTATTTGGCAGTTTTTTGTGTTATCAAAATTGCTCTTCCCTATTATACCTTTTTTTATTACTGATATCTCTGCCCCTGTGTCTACTAATAAAGTTATATACTTATTGCTACAAGAAGTTTTAACATTAATACTATTATCAATGTTTTCTATCGTTTTAAAATGTATTATTTGTTTTTGTTCTGGTTGTAATTGTTTCGATTGTTGTAACCATTGTTTTGGTTGTGACCTAGGTTGTGATTTGGATACTGCTTTAGGTTGTGCCCCGGGGTTCGTGAACCGGGGGTGTTCCAGTTTTTTTGATTATTGGAATTGTTGTATTGGTTTGATGCATTCCTATTGAAATTTCCATTCGCATTTCTGTTATTATTCGAGAATCCGTTCCTTTGTTGAAAATTCCTGTTTGGTTGCTGTTGTATCATGCTTCTATTTTGTGTTTCTACACTTAGAGCAATTTGTACAGCTTCGTTTAGAGTAGTTGGCCTTGCTGCTGCTACTATATTTCTAAGTCTCTCATTGAGTCCATTGGTGAATGCATTTAATCCTGTGAGATCTGTTATTTTCATTATTACTTGTTTATTTTGGTCACCCTGAGTAGCTATATATATTTGGTTTAAAATTGCTATTTGTTCCTCAATTTTAGAAACAAAATGTGCAACAGTTTGGGTACCTTGTCGCAAACGTGCTAAATTATTCTGGACTGTTAATGGATTTTGATTAGGTTTATAGATATTTTTCAGCTTTTGAATAAATTTTGGTATTGTGTCGTCTTCTTCTTCTGAAATGAGTTTGATAATTTAGTTGACTTAACAAACCGAAGTAAGATGGATCTCTCGATTTCATCTTTAAGTGATTCAGAATAAAATTGTAAAATGCCTATAAAGTTTGATAAACTTTTAGCATTACCATTGAATTCTGGTATTACTTTTGAAGCTGTAATTAAATCAAAATTAGCCATTTTTGCTTTAATATTGTCTATGGGTCTATTTAATTGTTCTGTGTTTGACTTAGGTTGCAAATATTTTTCTATCTGCTCTACTAAACTATCAAATTCCAACCTTAAATTCTTGATATCTTTGATATCTGTATTTTCTTCTATATCTAACCAGATTTGATGTATTATTAGTTTTGTCTTCACTATGTACTGTTTCGTGTAAACTCTATTTGGAGTTTTCTTTAAATTTTTTAATATTTTTCTTAAGTCAATTAAATCCATATGACATTAAATTTATTGCTTATGCAAAGTATTTGCTAATAATATAATGAAGCAAAAATATTACAATAATTATTATTGAAATTACAAATGAAATTATCAGTATCATATAAATGTGTTCATTAATTTTGTCATGATCTGATCTGGAGTACATTATTGGAAAAAATTTTTATATTATTTTACAAAGTTTGAAAAAAAATATATTTTTTTTTATATATAATTTTTATTTAATTTTTATACCTAAACATTAGCATTTCTAACTGCTTGTTTTTTAATATACTTTTTAAAATGTGAATTAATTTTTATTATTATTAATATAAATAGACATATAAAGTTTAAATATGATATATAATTATTAGTATTAAAATTATTTGTTGATGCTGTTGCTGCTGTTGCTGCTACATTGTTGTTTACTATTTCTTCTGTTGATTGGGTTCCACCCATTTTTCTTCAACTCCTTAAGCTGTTGCCGTAAAATATTTTTATTTTCTCCTTGAGATATCTTCAAGAGACACTTGAGGTTGCCAATTTCTTTGGATACCCTTCGTTTTTTGCCACCGCGCACCTTCTTTTTTGTTTGTTCGATTGTTATTGGCTGCTGTCTTCCACCTGGATGACGTTGCTTATATTGCTCAATTGATATCGGTCTTGGGCCTGCCTTTGGATTTTTTAACGCTTCTTCTAAAGTTTTCACCGCTGCTGCAAAATGTTTGTCAAAATCTTCTTGACACATATTGTTTAATAATTTCTGAAGATTGCTTCTATTAATTTATTCGCATAATCTATCAGATAATTATGTTTGTTTAAATGTTTGTTCAGAATATTTTTATTTTTGTAGCTTTTGCCACAGATAAAACAATTATAACTCTTCATTATTTCAAAGGTTCATCAATTGCATATTATTTAATTTAATGATTTGCAGATTCCTATGGTCCGTCAATTGCATATTATTTAATAGTGTTTGATTTAATGATTTCCAGATTCCTATGGTCCGTCAATTGCATATTATTTGATTTAATGATTTCCAGATTCCTATGGTCCGTCAATTGCAGGATCGCCATGTTATGTTATCAGGATCGCCATGTAATGTTATTATCAATGTTGGCAGGATTGCTAAGGGATTAAGAGCCCCAAAAGGTTTCGACCTAGCAAGGATAAGTATTGATCTGAGCTCTTCAGCCGCCTTTAAGTACTTTCTAAGCTCTTCAGCCGCCTTAATGGTATTACTAGCAGATATGCCGCATATAACCAGAGATTCAAAATACAGTTTATTCTTGTTGCCTATGCAAAAGAATCTAAAAGAATCTTATTTATTTGTAAAATCTTACTCTATTTATACAAAATATTCTTATCTACTAAACTTATTATTTATTTCCTATATATTCTTGAGTAACCAATCAATGCATTGGTTACTCCCAAATTTTGATAAAGTATATGATTTTTACATGTAAGATATTCATAATATCTATTATACTATTCTAACATATGTTATCTATTTCTTATGCATTTTTACTTGTATATATTATTATAAATGTTATTCATAAGGTTTAACATTTCTCTAAAGGAATTTGTGCTACTACCGTACAATGACCACATATGATAAAACGTTTGGCTCGCGCATCATGTTACGAGTGCACAATCATAACGGCGTGAGTCAAACAAAATTTAAAAGTGTAATATGATCAAAGTCAAAACAACAAAGCGACAAATGTGCATTCAATAAATTATGTCACAATTGTTTTGTTACTTTATGCAATGACTTGTCATATTAAACAATGATGTAGGTCATGGGCACCACACAATACTTTTCGGCAAATTAAAATCGACATGCCAGCCAACCGTTTCGACCATGTACATATCGACATCATTGTGATGCCAATGGATAAAGTGTATCGCTATTGTTTAACAATGATTGATCGTTTTCCAAGGTGGCCTGAAGCTATACCTTTAAAAGACATTACTGCAAACACTATAGTATCTGTTTTTTAGTCAAACTGGGTGGCGAGATTTGGATGCCTGCAAACCATAACAACGGATTGGGACCTACAATTCGAATCAGCATTTTTCAAAACCCTGACAAAAATAATAGGAGCAAAACATGTCCACACCACGTCATACCACCCACAGCAAATAGTATGATTGAACGCTGGCACCATTCCTTAAAAGCAGCACTAATGTGTCACGAAACAGAATCCTGGATAGAATTACTATCAACAGTCCTGCTAGGCTTACGAACGTGTTTTAAGGAAAATTTACAAACTTAAGCTGCTAAGATGCTGTATGGTTCCCCGATTCGACTACCAAACGAGTTTTTTGAGGACGACCAACAATGCAACAGCCCGCAGATGTTCATAGAGGAGTTTCGCAAACACATGCGATTAGTGCGACCAATTCCCACAGCACATCACCGGAACAATGTTTCATTTGTGTTGAAAAACCTCTACAACTGCTCACACGTCCTGCTTAGAACTGATTCTGTTCATCGCCCATTGGAGCCACCGTACACTGGACCATTTAAGGTACTCAGTAGACCAACGGACCGCAGTTTCGTAATTGAGATCCAGGGAAAAGAGACTACAGTTTCAGCAGAAAGGCTCAAACCTGCTTTTATTACTAAAAAAGCAGTTGTGAAGGAGGTGACGAAGAACCTACACACATACATAAAGAGAAACCAGGTGAGGTTTTCACAGTAGACAATACTGGAAGGAGGGTACTGTGACAACAGTACAACAAGTATGGCAACCCAAAAAAATATAAAATTGTCACTCTTGATGAAAACAAGACACCTGGCAATGCTGAAAATATAAAACACATGTAATGATTAATTGTTAAGGTTCGGTGAGAAAAGCAGAATTGTATTTTATTAAGTAATTGTATATTAAGAATAAAAATAGTCAATAATAACGACCAGAACTGTATTTTAAAGTAAATCAAAAAGAACGGAAGCTCATTGTATGTTGAAAGAAATTTACTTAGTAAGGTTAATTCACTAAGTAAGCAGTGGAAACGTACTACACCCGTTCAAATATAATAGTTAAGCAAAATAAATCTAAAAAATATAATCGATGTTCAAATATTAATCTCTATCTATCATAAACTCCTCAATTTCTTAAATTAGTAATACCTGTTAAAACAATTTCTATATGAGCAACAGAAGAATCAATGATTTTAAATCAACTTGACGTAAACAATTTAATCTAACTAAAATCTCTCCAATCAAAGGAATTCTGATAAATATGTGATTAAATGTTTAACAAACAAATGAAATAAAAGAAAATCAAAAAGGTTTAAATTATTTAAAAATACAATAATTTATAATTAAATATATAATTAATATAAAAATAAAAAATTCAAATTTCCTAATTTTTCAATAAAATATAAAATAAAAGATTGCACATACTCAAAATCTCAACAAAATAATTCCATAAGAAATCAAATCACATTCAAAAAGCAAAAAATAGATATACAACAGTTTCTATAAATATTAAATAAAATTAATAAAACTCAAAAAATAATATCTTTTAAACTATTTAAAATATATTATTAAAATAAATATGTTTAAAATATATTATTAAACAAAACAAAAACGGACCAAAGCGCCAACAAAACAATATAAATTAAAACAATACAAAATTCTAAGGAATTGAATATTATTATGATTTGTACGAATACAATTTTATTGTATGAATAAACGTTTACTGTATGAACAAAACTTTTAAATACTGAATATTAAATTACAATACTAAATATAATGCAATTAATTTATTGTAACAATATAAGGTTAGATGAGCCCTGCTCTTGCTATTTTACTTCTTCTTTTTTGCTCGTCTAAATTACAACTTCTTGTGAAATTAAAGTTTGTGTGTGTCCTACAACTGTTGACTTTGACAGATGTCATTGACCGTGTTTGCCAGACCTTTCCAGAATTTGACGGCTGTTTAACGGTAAATTCTTTTTTTTTGTTGTGGTTACAATTATGTTGTACATTGCTTTGGAAATAGCACCACTCTTCTTTTTCGGGTCACCTTCGATGTATGTTGAACGCAGTCGCCGTTTGGTTCTTGCACTCGTTCTCTAGTTAGGCTTTCACCGGTTTAGTACGCAATATATGTTTGTCTCACGCAATTCATACTTACGTTTACTGACCGTCCTTTCGCACTTATTGTTAAGGTTTTCTCGCTGCGACTTATTGTTTCATACGGACTCTCGTATGGCTGCTTCAGTGGTGGACCTACAGCATCGTCTCGTAGGAATATGTGTGTACTGTTTTTTAAGTCCTTATAAACAAACGGTTTTTTCTCAATATGACGTGATGTTTCAGCTTGTGCATCGTTGCTTTTAATACCTCCACCAACTCCGTTTGCGGTACTTGTTTCCCTTCGACATCGAACATTTCTCCCGGTATGCGTATGTTTGTGCCATAAACCAGCTCCGACGGTGTAAGTTCTCTTTATATGCTGATCTTAGCCCCATTATCACTAACGGCAAAGCCTTCGTCCATTTTTTAGTAGACATACACCTCAGAGCAGTTTTTAAGGTGCGGTGAAAATTTCCACTAGCCCATTTTCCTGAGGATGGTATGCGGTAGTTCAATGCCTTTCGCACCCCAACATTTTTGCTACCTCCTCGAATAGTTTGGACTCAAACTGCCGTTCTTGATCTGCAGTAATTCTTTTTGGCTCGCCATAATGTACTATCCAATCTTTTATTAAGCAACATTCAGCAATATTTTCTGCAGTTATCTCCGCCAACGGTACTGCAACGGGCCATCTTGAGAACCTGTCGATGCATTTTAGGCAATACCGCATGCCATTGCAGAAGGGTAATGGTCCCACGATATCAATATATTGCGCTCAAAACTTTTGCGCCTATTGTGTCGTTGAATTTTTGATATTTGGTATGCAATACATATTTTTGCCATTTTATTTATTTCAACCTTCATTTTGGACTAACAAAACCGATCACTTATTGACATCATCTGGAGGTAGATTCACCAACTTGAGTTCCAGGGAAGAATCTGTACGGTTTTTTAACAATTCATTCAGCTCCTTCTCAGTTTTTTGCGCTTCTGCCAATTTACCGTAGTGTAGTACTCGTCTGGATTCAGTCACTACACTTTCAAGTAGTGCTGAATGTCTGTTGTCAGCTACCCGATGAAATCCAAATGAGGTTGTTGGAAATGTATAATCATAATTGAATAGTAGGCTATTCTTATTTGATTAATTGTATTTATTATTATTATTATTATTGAGTAAGGGATCGTGCACTGCGACCTAAAAGATCTATTGTGCCCCTTTGTCGGGTTAGAGTATTTCTCCAAGTCCGATTTCTTTAATGAAAGACAGTATGGATCCTATCTTCTCCAGTCTTGAATCCTTATGATCCATGAAATACCCTCCTAGGTGTTTCTTTCGTTTATGCATCAGTGCCGGGCACTCCCCAAGCACATGGTATGCCGTTTCTCTCTCTTCCCTGCAGTATCTGCAGTCTGAGTTGGATTGAATTCCTAACTTCGATAGGTGATTATTCAATCTGCAGTGACCGGTCAGTAAACCCGTAATAATTCTTATGTTAGTCTTTGATTGCACTATGCAATCTTTAAAGCGTTTTAGGTTGTAAGTCCCTAAAAGCATTTTAGATTGTGAGAGTCTTGGTAGCATTAACCAATAGAGTTCTCTCTCTTTTTTCTCTGCGTCATTCATGATAATGGATATAGCTCCTTTGCCTAGACCACAGAATGGTTCTGGGCCTATCATTCTTGATGCCGCGCCTCTTCTTGCAAGTTTGTCTGCTATTTCATTACCTTGGATACCAGTATGTCCCGGAATCCATAAAAGGTGCACCTGATTGATCCCACCGAGTGTGTTCAGCTTGTCAATGCATTTCCATACCAGTTTGGTTGTTACCTGGTAAGATATGAGTGCCATTATAGCTGCCTGGCTGTCAGTCAGTATTGCAATTTTACGGTTCCGGTAGTTACGTTCAATATTGAAACTGGCGCATCTATCTATCGCGTATATTTCCGCTTGAAAGATGGTTGTATTGTTTCCTAATGCTTCCCAGATTTTTTGCCTGGTCCATAAACACCAGCTCCAGCTCCCTCATTGGTGAGAGAGCTGTCTGTATACTATGTTATCATGGTTTCTTTTATTTTTGGGATGTTAGACAAACCTTCCCAGTTCTTTTTGTTGCTGAGTTCAGTTTTGAAGTTTTTTGTAAAGTTATGCTTTACAATCATCCTGTCCATTGGCATTTTAATTTCTGGGATTTGTGCAGCCAAAGTATCAAGTTTTTTGCTGTTGGTTTCAAGACCAGTCACTTTGTTTGTATTTACTCTTAGAGCAGCCCTCTTCGCCTGTGATTGCACATAGATATGAAGAGGAGTGAGTTCCAGGAGTACTTCAATTGATGACGTGGGACATGTTCTCATTGCTCCTGTTATGCTTACACATGCAAGTCGTTGTACCTTGTTGAGTGTGTTGATAACGCTTTGTTGATTTGTGCAGTTCTGTCAGACTATTGATCCGTAGGTGATCATTGGTCTGATTACTGCTGTGTATATCCATCGCAGTGACTTTGGTGTACATCCCCAATTCTTACCTGCGATGGATCTACATGTCATAAAGGCTTTGGTTGCCTTTTTTGTCACTTCTTGGATATGAGATTTCCATGTTAATTTTTGGTCTAAAATTATACCCAAAAATTTTACCTCCTTTTGTAGTTTTATTTCAAACTCATCTAAGCGGATGGGTTTAAGGTTTTTTATTTTGTATTTCTTAGTGAATAGCACAATGTTTGTTTTTGCTGGATTTATTTTCAGCCCAACCGAATTGCACCATTCTTTAGTTAGTTTTAAGCCTAACTGGATTCTTTCGCACAGAGTATTCTCATATTTTCCTCTGCAGATAATTACCACATCATCGGCGTACCCCTGGATTTGGAAGCCATTCCTGTCCAGTTTTACCAATAGTTCATCCACTACCATACTCCACATAAGGGGTGATAATACTCCACCTTGTGGGCACCCTCGCGAAGTATTTGCAAAAATATTACCATTGCTGGTCGGAATTTCTACTCTCCTGGTGCGAAGCATCTTGCTCATCCAGCGTGAGAGTGTGCCATTGATTCCTCTTTTAGAAATAGTTGAATCTTCTGCGTTTAGAGGCCCTAATTTCTCTATTGTACAAAGTAAGTTTTTTTCCTATATTCTGACCAGTCTCCTGTTCGCTTTGAGTAATTAAAAAGTCCTCTAACAGTGTTTCTTAGGTTTTTAAGGTCATTGTTCCACCAAGGCACATCCTTGGTGGAGTTAATCAGGCTTAATGGACAACTATCCTCATATGCATTTAGTATGGCACCATTAAGGTTTTCTAGGTAATTTTCTAATTGAATTTCATTCTGAATGATTTCATCTAGCCCTAATTGGACAAGATTGTATTTCAGATTTTCCGTGTAGTTCTCCCAATTTGTTTTTCTTGGGTTCCTTAAAATTTTCTTGTTAATTGGTGAACCTTCAATGTCGAACCTTAGAATTCTATGATCAGACATAGATGGTTCACTGGATACTCTCCAGTTTTTCACAAGCTCACAACCTCGAGTGTTTCCAATAGTAATATCTAGGACCTCTTTGCGTGAGATAGTTACAAATGTTGGTGTATTACCTACATTACATATTTCTAATTTTTTACTAGTTATAAATTCTAAAAGGTACTCACCTCTTATATTGGTTTTAGTGCTTCCCCAAACTTCGTTGTGTGCATTGGAGTCGCAACCGAGCATAAGTGGCAATTTTATTCTCTCGCAGTAGTTTACCAGTTTATCGACCTCTGCAGATGGTACCTGAGTGTCGTCTCCTGGTAGATAACCTGTAGCTACGACTACGTTCCGTAGAACTCCGTTGATGTTAGCCGGAATCTGTATGGCAACGAGGTCCCTGCAGAGAAATTCTGAAAGACAGATAAAGTTGATATTAATATTCAATAAAATGCAGGTTCTTGGTTTATCACATCTTACATCCCAAATTGTCTGCATATTCTTTGCAGTCAAACCACAGATTCGACCCCTGTAAATCCAGGGTTCTTGGACCAGCACTATGCTCAGGTTCGATTTGTGCGTAGCCCTTGCAATAACTGCCGACGCAGCTTTTGCATGGTGGATATTTATTTGGGCGATTCTAGTGCTGGTCATCAGGTGGTTATTCCTCCTTCGTTTCTTCTATCAGACCGTCGTCGATGTCTGACAGAAATATTCTTTCGGAGTCTTCCTCGGACGCCAAGTTCAGTAGAGAAAGATCTAGATTCTCAATGTCCTCACTCTCGTGAGGTAGCACGCTGATATCTTCAATCTTCTCGCTTCTGGTCGCCTCCTCCTCCACTAGTTCCGCAACAGTTGCAGGTATCGTTCCTACAGCTGGTGTATTTTCCCCAGCTAAGTTACTTCTTTCCTTGTTGTCTCGTCCCTTATGCAGGTGAATTGGGACGGAGCTGAACCTGTAGAAGATCCTACAGCCGTTGGTTGTAATGGCTTCCTGAGACCGGTTGTCAATCCCGATTGTTAGGAGTTTGCCATTTTTCAGATCCTTGCTGCTAAAAACTCTCCACAGCTGAGTATGTAGACCCTCATTTTGAGTTATGTGCAGTTTTAGCAGCTTTTCCGTGTCGACCCCTTTAGCTCTTGGGAGGTAGACTGTCAACATGTGTAATTTCGGTATTTTGTCTCCGACACACGTGGTGAGTTCGGCGCCTTCCCATCCGTTCAGCTTAGGTGCCGTTCCATGGATAAAATTAGCCGCATCCTCGTCTACGCAGTCAACCAGTATAAGTCCTGGTTGAAAGTGTATCCCGCTAAATCGTAGCTTGGCATCCCATCCTTTATACATCTCCTCAATGAGAAGTTCCTCGATTTTACCTTGCTCCTCCCTAGAGAGAGTTGATTCCGGGTAAGATT
>NC_051846.1:130572625-130589901 GCF_002237135.1 Teleopsis dalmanni | reverse complement strand
ATGGTTCTAAGTCCGTAAGCAGAATGCGTAAGCCGCCAATGGGGGCACAAATGATAACAGAAAGACCCTTCCAAAGGCTGTATATAGACTTTATGGGACCATATCCTAGAACGAAAGCAGAGAATACAATGATTTTTGTATGTTTAGATCACTTTTCAAAGTATGTTTTTTTGAAACCCATGTCCACTGCGACAGCGGCTAAGGTAGTGCAGTATTGAGAAACTGAGGTATTTCATATGTTTGGAGTACCAGAATTCGTGCATTCAGACAATGGTAAACAGTTTGTGTCCGAAACCTTCAAGCCATTTTTAGAGAAATATGGAGTAAAACAAGTCAGAACGGCGTTATATTCTCCACAAGCGAATGCAGCAGAGCGTGTCAACCAGTCCGTATTGCAAATGTTAAGATCATATTTGAGTACTGATCAAAGGAAGTGGGACGAGCATGTCAGTGATGCAGCCTTTGCTTTGAAGAGTGCAAAGCACAGTTCAATTGGAATGGAGCCATACTTTGCGGTGTTCGGTGTGAACATGATTCAACATGGCGCGGCGTATGATGTCAATAGACAACTGCAACTAATGCGATCTGCCGAGGTTATGAACCTACAGCACTGTGATAAGCAACAGTTAGTGAGAGATAGAATAAATATTGAACTACAAAACGCACATAAGAGAGCCGAGAAGGTTTACAATACTCGAAGCAAACAGGTGCAATTCCAAGTAGGGCAAATTGTTTATCGTAAGAACTTCAGACAGAGTAAACTGGCGGACGGTTACAATGCTAAACTAGGACACAAAAATGTTAAATGTGTAGTATTAAAGGCAATAGGTAATTCATTATATGAGCTCGGCAACAGCCAAGGGAGAAAAGTAGGCGTCTTCCACGCTAAAGACATATTCAGTAAATAATTTACAAGTTGGTTTGAACTGATAAATAACATGTCACGACACAATGTTAAAATCAGCCAAAGGTACAATAAAGACCAGGCTAGTTCAGTCGGTAGAGTTTGAGATCAGATTCAGGGTGTGGGTTGAGGCCACACGTTGGGCGTAAGACAAAGAAGATGCGTTAGCTATATCTGTACTACAACAGCAACAAAGCAACAAATAGCCTACATGTAAATTTCTTACGAGTGGGTTCCATGTTACAGGCAACATCGACCCCGTCGATCCTGTTATGTAGGCCTAGGTAAAGGAAACGTATGGTTTAGTGAAGAAAAAGAAAAGAATAGTTTGATTTTACCTGGGTTGTCCCACGCTGTCCAAGAGCACCTTGCATGTATAGGACGCAGATAATTCCTTATTCACCTCGCCAGGAGTAGAAAATTTTTAATTTTTTTTCTTTTTGATTTATTTGGTTGTACGTTAATCACTAATAAAAAAAAAAAAAATAAAAAATAGAAATTAACATGTGCATTGCGCGCACATTCAAAGAAAAATAATTAAAAGCTTTTGATTTTATTATTGTCTTTTGTTTTGGTTTGTAAGATCGCGGCGAAAGCTCCTACACATTCCGAACGTGCAAGTTTTAGTGCTGCCAATAGAGCAGAGCATGTAAATTAGGAGTTATATATTCGGAATGTAGAAAAAGACCGAAACAAATAAAATGTTAGGAGAACGGAATGTTTTGCTAACCCGCCAATATTGGTAACTGGAGATAAAGTTTTGAAAAAGGTCAGTTACAAGTATTAGCGGGGATATGAATTAGGAAGCGGAGCTGTGAGAGGTCGTCATTTGTAATTTGAATTTTGCAATTGAGCAGAGAAATAAATTTGAATATTTGAAGTTGTCGCTTCGCATAACAATAATTTAAACAAAAATACGGTGAACAATTTACTTAAAAATCTATTGGTTGAATTATTGCACAGAAAACGAATTCGGAATTAATTACTTTTTTGTTTAAAAGTGAATATTTGAAGTTGTCGCTTCGCCCAACAATAATTTAAATAAAGATACTGTGAACAATTTACTTAAAAGTTTATTGGTGGAATTATTGCACAGAAAGCAAAATCGGAATTAATTACTTTTTTGTTTAAAAGTGAATATTTGAAGTTGTCGCTTCGCCTAACGATAGTTTAAATAAAAATACTGTAAACAATTTACTTAAAAGTCTATCGGTTGAATTATTGTACAGAAAACAAAACCGAAATTAATTATTTTTTTGTCTAAAAGTGAATATTTGAAGTTGTCGCTTCATAGTGACTATATAAAAGTATAAAAAAAATATATAAAATAAAAATTGTAAACAATTTATTCCAAATTTAAATTCCAAATTTCTGAAGTTATTGTACAGTAAAGAACATAATAGCTCATTCAAGAGATATATTATTAAAGCAAATAAACTGTGTAAACAGAAGGAAAAAATATATACCTTAATAACTTTGAACAGTGAGGATAAAAACGAGAACCAGTTTGTGGTGTTTGAGGAAATTTCATGGTTTCGGTTGAGTCTGGTGTAACGCTTCTGGAGTGTGAAGAAAAAAAAAAATATTAGAAACGGAGGACATACAGTTAACAGCCAATTACGGTGCAAGTAGCGGTGGTGTTGAATAGAGGAATTGGCATAGCGGTGCAAGTAGCGGTGGTGTTGAATAGAGGAACTGGCATAGCGGTGCAAGTAGCGGTGTTACCAGGTACTCTGTGTCAATTTACAGCAATATAACATAGATAACCGTGAAGCAGCGGATTTTTTTTTTTGTATCCGTTTTGAGAAAAATTATTGAACAGTGGCTAAATTACTAGAAAAAAAAAATTAAATTGAAACTATTTGTTTTAAGACTATTTTTCTTTTGTTTATTTAAATTAATAGTCTATGTTTTTCTTTTATTGATATTGCCTTTAAATTACACGATGAAGTAACCACCTTTGGGTTGAAAGTTAAAAAGAAAAGTAAAAGAAGTTTTTTTATCAATAATCTATTAAATTTAATAATTTATAATTTTAACAAATTTAATAATTTATAATTTCAATAATTTTTAATAAGTTATAATTTTAAATAAATTTTTTTAATAATTTATTATTTTAATAATTTTTAATAATTTATAATTTTAATAATTTTTAACAATTTATCAGTAATTATATATTTTGAACTTTTTTTTGGTGTAATTAATATAAAAAAAAACAAAAAGAGAGTGTCAATCTCTGTATTAATAGTGATATAACTTAACGATTCTTTAAGTACATCAAATATTTGTTGATCTACCCATACATTTCTTTTTATTTTTCCATAAGTTCTCTTAATTGTTTTTTTTAGCTAGGTACCTGGAGCCCGAGAAGTGACGTCATTTCATCAAAGGTAGTAAGTACCTAAAGTAAAATTTATACAAGTTGTTTAAGAGAGAAAAGAGTATAATCGAATTAAAATTGTAAAGAAAACAAAGTTGCAGAAATTTGATGTACAGAAAGGTTTTATTTTTTTTATGAAATTTATATCAGCAGAACTTGAAAGATATATACATATATTTATGCATAAATTGTTATTGCTTGGCAAGATAGATATGGTTTTGTTTATATAATCCATAAATAATTTGTTTATTATTTTTATTATTTTATTTTCTTTGGCTATTGTAATAATAATTGTTACGATATAAAATCAATTATCGTAACGAGATGGCATCACTAAGGTGATCAGCTGTTTTGGAGCATGCGAAGAAGGAGAGATAGAAAAAAGCGCGTGCACATGTAATAATTAATTGATAATTGAATAAATGATTTTGAATAAATAAAATAGAATTATATAAACACAGAAATATAACAATAATTATTAAGATTCAATAAATGTAAATATAATTTTTTTTGAAGTCTGAAAACAATCGGTTGTAAATCATTTATTTGTTTGTATTACTTCGAGAAATGTGAAACTTGTTTTAGTAAGCCAATATAGATAGCTGTAGTATGAACTAAAAAAACAGATCAATAGCACTAAAGGTGTGCTGAAGGTTATTTTGGCAAGTGTAGTGATACAGTAATACAGAGATACAGGTACAAATATTTCCGTAATAGTTAGAAGATGGCAGCAGATAAGAATTGTTTAAATTTGGAACAGCTCTCATCTAGTGAACAATTCCTCAAAGATCAAGGGGACATAATATCAATGATGCGAAACCTGGGCATGGGTCCCGGTAAAACGTGCTGGCTGCGTAAAAGCGAGGAGATTACGCTAAGTACCAAGGCAGCAGCCGTCATCATTACAAATGAGAAAGGAGCGATGCCCATTTTGTTTGACGAGGGCTTCTTTAAATTCAAACAGAGTAAATGAAACACACAATAGTTCTCGAGTAGGAAATAGTTAGAAATTGGAATGAATTCTGAATAGAAGAAGAAAAGGAAAGAGAAGAGTAGAACATTTTTTTAGAAAAATGTTTTTTTAAAGTAAGAAATATGAAGCAAAAATTGAAGTGTAGATTTTTTTTTATTTTTAGTTTTTTTTTAATATATAATTATACATATAGTTTTCTATGGAAGTAGAAATGAAATGAAATAATATTTAAGAGTTAAGGTAATGATAAGTTAGATAGGAATAAGTCATGGCATGTTTTTTTTTTGTTAGATGTCAGCAGTAGGATTTGAGTAGCCAAGAACCCCACCCCTAAACCGGCGAGCATACCGGGCTTGCCACCATGTCATGCAGGGCACTTAAGTACTACAACAAACCATCTGAGCTGACACAACACGTGATATAAATATTTATACTGTATATAATGATGTTCAGAACTTTAACGAAAAACCAAAACCTAAATACCCGGTAAATACTAATAACGATCTTAGAGACAAATCTAAGATACAAACGCTCCATAATAAGGAAAGCGAGACGACTAGAAAAGTCAAATGTTTCAATTGCTCTAGAATAGGCCATTATTCAAACAAGTGTCCTGAACCACAACGTAAAGAGCGTTGTTCCATATGCAATCGCACTACGCATAAGGAGACCGATTGTCCTAGTAAGAAAAACAATGCCGAGAATAAACCAACGGTTAACAAAATTGAAACTACTTGCGAAAAAAAAGATGAGCTCGTGACGAAAGTTGTAAAAGTAAATAAAAAACCGACGCGATCATTTATAGATCCTGGTAGTGCATATACTCTAATTTGGGAGACATTTGCAAAAGATTTTAAAAATGAAATATTGCGTTGTTCTGTGACTTTGAGCGGTTTCGCCGATGGAAAATTTATTTGCATCTCTAAAATAAATGCTGTTGTAGAATTTGATAATAACGAATTTATAACCGATTTATTGATCGTGGATGACGGAAAAATACCCGAAAATATTTTGCTGGGTCGTGATGTATTGTGTCGTGAAGGCAAACGTCTTATCATAGAGGGAGACAAATGTCATATAGAAGATCTGCAAAATTCGGTAGAAATACCGTCGGATGCACGCAAACAACTTAAAGATCTACTCTCAACGTACCGTGGCGTTTTAAACGAGATGTCCAGCTATTTCGGGTTACCTGCAAAGATTGTTACTGATAGAGGTACATCGTTTACATCCACTCAATTTGAGGAGTATTGCGACAACAATAATATTCAACATGTCAAAACAGCTGTACGAACGCCGCAAGCTAACGGACAAGTTGAGAGAGCTAACCAGATAATCATATCATATCTGCGAACATCGAACAAAGATCCAAACAATTGGGATCTGAACTTACGGAATTTACAATGGGCAGTGAATTCACAAAAAAACGCAACTTCTGGTTTCAGCCCAAACGAACTAGTGTTCGACTTCCAGCTGCGCGATGTCCTCCAAAATCGATTGTTAGCTGCCGTCCATGCCGACGCGGAAAACCCAATATCAACCATTACAATCAACGAGAAACGAAACCTAGCCGTCAAGAATATTGCTGAGGAGCGTGCAAAGTGGAAGCACCGTTTCGACGAAAAGCATGCCGAACCTTTCCTGTACAACGTTGATGATCCCGTAGTGCTTGAAAACGAACCGTCAGCCACAGGCGAGTCACGAAAATTGGAGCCGAAATATCGAGGTCCATATATCGTAGTCAATGTACTTGGAAATGACCGATACTAAATCGAAGATATCCCAGGTATCCAACTGGCTAAAAGGAAATTCAACTCTACGTTCGCGTCAGACCGAATGAAACCGTGGTGCTACAATTCTCCGGAGCTTGATGCTTGTGAAATCGAAAACGATTTATAGCAGGCTTGGCCGAATTGTCACCCTTAATAAAAACGATTTCCGAACACATTCTACACGAATGTGTAGAACACGTTTATGTTTTTCCAAATACTTTTATATGCCAAACATGACAATTCGAATCGCACCTAAGTGTAGTGTGCTAGTTAGTTAGTTTGTTTTTAAGAAAGAGTAACAACGTTCATATTTTTTTAACTCTTTAATTAAAATAAAAATGTGATTTTTTTTTAATTTACGAATATAAAAGCCTTCTTTGACATTCAGAAAACAGATGCCAGCACTTGAATCAATACAATTGCATGTATTTTGTGATGCTTCACAAAAGGCATACGGAGCCGCAGTCTACGTTCGAACGAAACTAATGGATGGTCGACTAATAAATCGATTGTTGTGTTCCAAGTCTCGTGTTGCTCCACTCAAAAAACAAACAATTCCAAGGTTAGAACTGTGTTTAGCTCTATTAGGAGCAACATTGGTGAAAAAGGTTAAAAACAATATAAATCATGATGTAGCAACGTATTATTGGACTAATTCAGTAATCGTTCTCTTTTGGATCAACTCGTCATCAGCAAGGCATCAACAGTTCATAGCAAATAGAATCAATGCAATTCAGGAAATTAACTTGCCTAATCAATGGCGTCACGTAAAATCTAAGGACAACCCAGCTGACTCATTATCACGGGGTATCAAGCCAGCTCAATTACTCGAAAATAACTTCTGGTTATACGGTCCACTCTTTCTTCATGGATCCGAAAGCAACTGGCCTAATGAATTCAATAAAACTCTCTGTATTGACCCGGTGAATCCTGAATGGAAACAAACGACAAGGGAAGTGGCCTTAATCTCAACTGATTACGATTTCCATTGGATCGATAGAATCAATCACAGGAATTCATTCAGAACTCTACTACATACGGTGGGATATATGCTGCGATTTGTAAATCGGGCAAGGCGAACCAATTTAAGCAATATCACTACAGCTCTAAGCCCAAAGAAACTAGAGCTGTCACTCAGCCATATAGTGAAGTACATACAGCAGTCAGAACTAAGAGAAGAATTAAATCAGTTAGAACGCAACCAAACAGTAAACCTGCAAGTACACTTGCTGGACTGATGCCATTTTTAGATGAACACAAGATAATTCGCGTGGGGGGAAGGTTAGAAGCATCATCACTGACATATGACGAAAAGCACTAGATAGTCCTTCCATATAATAACCCTATTGTAAAACTGATAATCAAAGACATACATGAACGAAATATGCACTGCGGCGGTCAAGCACTGCTGGCAGCAGCGAGACAAAAATTTTACCCGATCAAGGGTAAAATTATGGCAAGATCAACTATTCACCATTGCGTTCGTTGTACTAGATGTAAACCTATTACTTTTGAACAAGTCATGGGAAGTTTACCAAGGCATCGAGTACAGCCATACAGACCATTTTTTAATACCGGAGTTGACTTCTTTGGGCCTTTTTGGGTGGATTATAAGGTGAGAGGAAAACGTCCGCATAAGGCATACCTAGCGGTTTATTGTTGTTTTGCGACAAAGGCAGTACACTTGGAACTGGTAAGTGACTTGACAACAGAAACATTTATCGGATCATTAAAACGTTTTAAGGCACGACGCGGATTCTGCCAAAATATATACTGTGACAATGCAACGAATTTTGTCGGTACCTCTAATAAGTTGCAGGAATTAACAACAACAATCCATTCCAATGTAGCTCAGGAACAAATAACAAAAACTTGCAGCAACAAAAGATTATAGGTGGATTATGGGACGCATCTGTTAAATCAGCAAAGTACCTATTGGTCCGAAGCGTTTCAACTGAAACGTTAACGTACGAGGAACTCGAAACCGTCATTATAGAAATAGAAGCTATTTTAAACTCTTGACCTTTAACATCAATGTCGTCTAATCCAAATGATTTGCAGGCTCTTACACCAGGTCATTTTTTAGTTGGTTATGCACTAACAGCACCCGTAGACGCAACATGTGAAAAGGTAAAATCATCTCTTTTGACTAAATGGAATCTGGTTGCACAGTTAAAACAAGAGTTTTGGAAAAGATGGCGGGCAGAGTACCTAATGGAACTACAGGTTCGACACAAGTGGCGTGAAGAATGCAAAAACATTGAACAAAATACACTGGTGATTCTTAAGGAGGATAATGTACAACCTTTGCAATGGCCTTTAGGGCGAATAATGAAGACATATAAGGGTAATGATGGATTTATACGAGTCGTAGATGTCAAAACCGCAACAGGCATGTTAAAGCGACCAATTCACAAACTAGCATCCTTATTTCCTGAAATCAAACCTATTAAAACACAGGAGAATCGCCATAACAAAGAAAAACGAATGGACAATAAGATAGTCCCACGAAAACCAAGACGTGTGTCCTCCAATATAAAATTTACTACAGTACTGATATCTCTACTTTTACTCCCGATTGTTCTTCGTTCACCAGTAAACGTAACTGAACTTCGTTCCACTCCTGGCATACATTTTGAACAAGTAGGAACAACAAAATTAATAACATCCCACTGGAAAATGATAATCTATTACGATTTAGCTCCATTTAATACAAAGCTGGACATACTAAAGGATTCCACGTTGAATCTTTTGAAGCTATGTGATCAAAGCAACTTAAACTCAACATGCAAGTTTGTGGTTCATCATTTCCAGCAAGCAGAAATTGAATTAAGAACAGCATTTGAATTTATGTCAAGCGCCCGAAATAAGAGAATAAAAATAAAATAAGAAATAAATAAGAAATAATAAGATTAATAGAAATAACAGATTTAGTTGGGAATATAGCAAGCTCCCTGTTTAAAGTACTCGATTCCAATTATGCAAGTGACATGTCGAAGACGATCAAAAACCTAGAAGAGAATGATGACAAACTCAAACATCTGCTCAAAAATCAAATATCAATAATTGACTCCACAATTAACGTTATAAAACAAAACCACATAAGTCTCAAAAATAATTTCCAGGGTATAGAGACTCAATTAAACGCGATCTCCAAAAGGTTAGTTAAGGACGAACATGACCAATTATATGGCAATATTATTAATATGCTAACTATCCAAATAAGAATCGCCACGATAAATTTGCAACGTACACAATCCACAATCATGGATGTTCTCATCGATAGTCATCACGAAAAAATTAACCCGCTTCTAATTACGCCGCAACAGTTAATAACGGAAGGAGAGAAAATCCGATCACATTTACCGTTGCAGTGGCAGACGATTAGATAACTTCCATATACCTAAATGTGCGATTTTTTAAGAATCCTTGTGTAGAAGAGAAAAGACTAAATCCATCCCGCCGAATTTAAATAATTTAATATGTATCAAAGAAGTATTTTCCTAAGAACCTATATCTATTGGACGCCAAAACTGGGCATTCACAGAAAAAATGTATTATGGTTTCTTTTTCCTTGTAACGACCTTTTTTCGTTCGTTACGTTTTGCTGGAGTAGCAAAGCGGTTGTCCAGGTTCGTTATAATAGAATTTATATCTTTGGGACTGAATTTTTTTTTAGGAACCAAAATAAAAGCGTATTTTTATAATAATTTACCAATTTTATTTATTCCAATATATATAAAAAAAAACAATGGTTATAAACATTTAAGAAAAAAATAGTAATTCTTGGTAACTACGACGTTCGTTTCTGATGTTTGTGTCTTCAGGGTAAATATAGGCGTGATTTTATGGAATCGTCGTACAGGCTTCCGTGGTTGACTCTGACGTTGAGGAGGTTCCTGACAGGACCGCGTTCTCTCCTGGGTTCCTTCTCTCCTTGCGGATGTTTTGTGTCAAGCAATTTGTCTGTGGGCTGAATGATCAAAATAATAATTAACGGAAAAGAGAAAATTAAATGAAATCAGTTTCCTACTTTGATCGAATTGACCAGTTAGACTGAAGTAGCCTGTAATCTAGTTTTGATCGAATTGACCAGTTTCCTATTTTTGATTGAATTGACCAGTTAGACTGAAGTAGCCTGTAATCTAGTTTTGATCGAATTGACCAGTTTCCTATTTTTGATCGAATTGACCAGTTAGACTGAAGTAGCCTGTAATCTAGTTTTGATCGAATTGACCAGTTTCCTATTTTTGATCGAATTGACCAGTTAGACCGAACTAGCCTGTAATCTAGTTTTGATCGAATTGACCAGTTTCCTATTTTTGATCGAATTGACCAGTTAGACTGAAGTAGCCTGTAATCTAGTTTTGATCGAATTGACCAGTGAACTTGTAAATCGCTTGAGCTCCAAGAGACAAGTTGTTCGTTCTGTAAAATGCGCGTTCTTATATACCGAATTTACCGGAGCTTTTTGGTGTAGCGCACCGGTAACCTTTTGACGTTGGTGGTAACTTTTGTGTTTATTTTGTGTATTTTGTGTTTTCTTTGTGTACTTTGTGTTTTTACGTGTACTTTGTGCTTCTAACCACAGCTTTTCGTGCTTTAATGTTTGTGTTTTGCATGTTTTGTTCTTCGCCGCGGTTTTTTTCTTATGTTTGACGCAGTCCGTAATTTTCGGGTTTTAAAAATTTAAATATAGAAATTTAAATATTTAATCAACATATAAGTGCATAGTAAGAAAATTAGTGCAAGTATCTTATTATTTTGTGGATTTGGTATATATAGAAAAAAATAAATCAACCAAAGAATTTAAAACAGAAGTGTGCTTGATGTGTAATATTTTTATGTTTTATTGTTTGTGTTGTAAAAAAAAAGGTAAACAATGTGTGTTTGGTTTTATTTCATTTCAATTCAGTTTATTCAGTAAATAAATAAAAAAAAATGTGTTTTTATTGTTTCATAAATATTCAAATGTATGTTTTTGTGTTATAATTTGTAAAAATTTGTTTCGTTATTTCTTAATATATTTCAGGTTCATTTGTTGTTATTCATTTTTTTTTTTTTATAAATTTTTCCTCAGTTTACTTGTCGGCTGTGCCCGCTGCTCATTGTCGTTTGGATCACAGGTAATGTCGTCCTATTATGTTTTGTTATAAAAAAATAAAATAGATTTTACTCTTTCTAGGTTGAATGTTGGACTTGTTTGGGTGAGTGATTTTTTTGGTGTACTCCTGCAATGATGTTGGTGTGATATTTTGTGCTGACGGTCTGACGTCAGATTTGCACAAAATATTTATATATGAATATGTATGGTTGAAATTGCTTTATGGAATTTCAGCCTTTACATCCTATAGGTTTCCACAACTTGTGCAGTGAGGATTATGGGAAATGCGCAGTTTCTCTGCGTGGGTTCCTACACACCAATGACCAGAAAGAACTGCAATAAGCCTTGCAGTGTTCACGCAGTCTCTTTTGATGAGTTCCGAGGATCTGTTTTCATTATAGGTGGGCCATGTTAACCTGGAAGTTGCTTTTCGTCTGTTATTGGCAAGTTGTAGAAAGTTGAGGAAGATACTTCCGTTAATGGTCACTACCTCTACGTGGTTGGCACCTTGTCGTGGTGTAGGGGCTTAGATACAACTTGAGCTATTCTGATCAATATTTCAGTCAGTGTTATCACTGAGAAGTGCAACCAAGATCTACCAGTAGGTTAAGGTAGAATGTGTTGTTTTGTAATCTATGTTTGTAGTGGTAGTAATTAGTTATAAATTTGTAGTTAATTTGTTGTTTGTAGTTTGTAACTTTGTAGTCTTTGTAGTAGTTAGTTTGTAGATAGGCTCTTTGTTTTTGCAAGCTGGCAAAGTCTGAATGGCTAAACAATACTCTAGCGTCTCAGGGAGTAGGTGGCGGTAAAGACCGTCCACTAAGTTCCAGCTTATCAGCCAGACTCGTAAGGGTAAGTGCGACAATCTCTCAGGCTGATGGGAAGCTCTTGATATGGTCATGTCTCTGCCAAGGGTGGACTGCTGATTGTCGGGCTGGGAAGAGAAAACTTCCCGGGTACGTATTTATAGTAATATTTGTTTTGATATGTGTAGCTTTCAAATTTGTACGATACCTATAAAAACCCCCAAATCTGAGGTAGACTGTTACGCCGAGGATGCTTGACTGGAGGGGTGCATCCAGTCTTTTAGTAATGAACTCAGGATACCGGGCACTCTCCTGTTTTAATTAATGCCTTCTCAAAGTATGCGGCTCTGCTTTGGGTGACTGTTCTTTCCCTTATATTAAACACTGTATATGGAAAACAAACTAAATATACCTATTAATAATATAATTACAGAGTCAGAGGAAGAAGCTCTACTCCGTTCGCCAACGAAGGTTGGAGGAAATCTTGAAAAGAGGCTTGAAGCATCTCTCAAGATTCAGGATCTGGATGATCTGAACCCATCTGCTCAGAGACCAATGGTATCAAGCGGTGGGAACACCTCTCCGGTGATTGGCACCCAGAGTCCTATGGACACAGGTGACCACGATGGCGGTGCGTCTAATGCTAATACCCAGAGCATGGTGAACTCAGGTGACGGCAACATAGAGACCAGGAAGAAAGCGGAATACTTCACCGGGGCTCAGAAAAGACGCATCAAGGCCATGATTAGGGATGGATTGGATTTGGAGACTGCGAAGCAGAAAGAGAGAGAGCGATACTCTCTCTACAAAGCTTCCTTGGCAGCAGAAGGAGAAAGTGACAGACCCAGTACCAGCAAAAGGTGCAGATCTAATAACACATATCCCGAAGAAACACAACGCCCGCAGCCCAAAAAGCCAAAAGCCACTCAACAAACATCTAGCTCTACAGCTAAAACCGACTCCATCTTACAGGGATATAGCCAATGCTTGCAAAGTGGCTATCGCCCATGAGAAATATCCGGAGGTGAATCTCACTGGTGACCAAATGGAGTTGATAAAATCGAAGCTCCTGGAAGAAATTGACAAACTTCCCAAGCACAATAGTGTCTACGGCTTCATCACCAGTGTTAACAGAGACGGATGGCTCTCATTAACATGCTGCAATGGTGAAACGAGGAACTGGCTGACCACCTGTGTCCCAAAACTCAAACCATTCCCGGATGCTATTCTCAAAGTGTTTCAGGGCGAAGAGATGCCCAAAACCTATGTGTGGACCACATTTATTCCCCTCTCTGCTGTGCTACCACCAGAAATTCTGATGTCCCGATTGGAAAAACAAAATGGTGGCATTTGCACATCATCGTGGAGAATTCTCAGGACTGAGAAAGATAAGAATGGTGGGGAAACCGTTACGATCTCGGTGGACGAAAAATCCAAAAATTGGATAGTCGGTCAGGCAGGGAAGCTGTATCTGAATTTCACACAAATTCACGTACGTGTGAAGGGAGAGCCAACTGGACCCAAGAAACTGACGACAAAAAGGCCATTTACGACAGAGAAACCCAGTGACGTCAAGCAACAGGTGCCTCCATCCAAAAGGCCGCTTTCAGGTGATAGACCCAGTACCCCAAAAGCACAGGCAGATAAGCCAAGTGAGACGGTAAAGGTCACACGGGACAGCACCCGAACTGAAGTCGGACCCAGCACCTCAAAACAGCAAGGTGGCACACCGGTATCTAGTATAAAGGACCAGAAGCAAGGGCCAAAGAAACCAGCTTCAAGATCCCCTCGACAGGAAGCACCCACTCATGGAACAAAATTGCCCAAGTGGATGCGGAACGGAAAAGGACGATACCAATAAAATGATGAGGTGCCTGCAGGTTAATCTTCAACACGCCAAAGCTGCTACAGCGGTGTTGACACAGCGACTTCTATCTGAAAAGATTGACCTAGCCTTTATCCAGGAGCCATATGTATATGAGAACCAGATAAAGGGAATAAAAGGTAAGCTACTGTACGATCATGCCAGCCATGGTCGACCTCGTGCTTGTATTGTGGTAAGAGATGACATTAATGCTTTCATTATTCCACAGCACACCAACAAGGACCAGGTAGCAGCTATAATTTCTGTGGACACTCCAGTAAGTAAGACAGAGCTCATTGTCTGCTCATCTTACTTACCTGGAGACTCCCAAGACCTGGACTTCCTATCACTGAAAGGACTAGTAGACTACAGTGTTAAAAGCAAGAGGCAAGTCATCGTTGGAAGTGACGCTAATGCACACCACACGATCTGGGGCAGCACCGACATCAATAAAAGAGGTGAGTGTCTATTTGAATTTATAACTGGTAACAACCTATATATTTTGAATACGGGCAATAAGCCCACTTTTATAAACAGAATCAGGGAAGAGGTATTAGACATTACCCTAGCAACACAATTTATAAAACATTTTATCAAAAACTGGAATGTTTCAGCAGAAACATCCATGTCTGATCATCGTCAGATTAGATTTGATATTGATCTAAATATGAAGGTAAGGGAATCGTATAGGGTGCCTAGGGCCACAGAATGGGATCTTTATACTGACGAACTCAAGGCCAATCTAGGCAGTAATAAACATACGATAAAAAATATTCATGATTTAGAAATAGCTGATGCTGCCTTAAGCACAACTATTATAAATGCCTACCATGGGGCCTGTCCGGTGAAAAATAAGACCGGCAACAGAAGTGCACCATGGTGGAATAAAAAGTTAGCCAAGCTAAGAGTCGAATCCCGGAGACTCTTCAACAAGGCAAAAACCAACGGTGAATGGGACAATTATAAAAATGCCCTCACCGGCTACAATAAAGAAATTAGAAGGGCAAAAAGAGAATCATGGAGAGGCTTTTGCTCAGAGATTCAAAACTTAAGCAATAGCGCAAAAATCCACGGGTTTATCTCGAAAAGCCACACTAATCCCATTGGGCTTCTAAAACGACCTGATGGTCTTTATACCAATGACTGCAAAGAGTCACTTATACTTCTAACAGAAGTACACTTTCCGGGATCTACAATTTACGACCGATCAATCTCCCAGCTTAGTTCCCTGGTGACCAAAAGGCCCAGAAAGAATGACTGGAAGATTGCTCGTAAAATCTTCACTGAAGATAAAATTAAATGGGCGATCAACTCATTTTTTCCTTTCAAAGCACCTGGAGCAGACGGAATATTTCCAGCACTCCTACAAAAGGGACTAACTGACCTTATGCCCTACCTCATTAATATCTTTAGAGCTGGGCTGGCGATGGGAATCATTCTCACTAATTGGAAGGAAGCAATTGTCAAATACATACCTAAAGGAGGAGGTAAACCTAGCGAACTTCCTAAATCCCATAGGCCTATAAGTTTGTCTACATTTCTTTTAAAAACTATGGAGAAGATAGTGGAAAGGCATATAAGGGAAGAGTATTTATCTATAAATCCACTCCACGCCAACCAGTACGCCTACCAACAAAATAAATCCACCACACATGCATTACTCAGTCTTACTAATAAAATACAGGAGTCTGTAGATTGCAAAGAATTTGCGGTGGGATGCTTTCTTGATATTGAGGGAGCGTTTGATAATACTGATCCCTCACATATCGAAAGATGCCTCCATGACAGAGGAGTAGATGATACGACACGCACATGGATAAGCAATGTACTAAGAAATAGAATGGTTAAATCCACTCTCGGCAATGCCGAAATAAAAGCACATACTGTAAGAGGATGCCCACAAGGGGGTGTATTATCCCCACTCCTGTGGTCAATTGCAGTAGACTAGCTCTTGCATCGACTCAGTGCCAAACATTTCGAGGCACAAGGCTATGCTGACGATATAGTCATACTTGTCAGGGGTAAATATGAAGACATGATCTCATATCGACTCCAGCAAGCCCTGAACATCGTTAGTAGATGGTGCAGTGAAGTAGGATTAAATGTAAATCCTAAGAAAACAAGTCTGTTAGTCTTCACAAAGAAAAGGAAAACAGTACTTTCCAATTACCCATTCCTGAATGGAGAAGAGCTATCATCCGTTACCCAAGTAAAATACCTGGGAATGATTCTGGATGAGAAGTTGACGTGGAATTCTCATGTAGACAATGTTATACGAAGAGCCAGAGAGGCATTATGGACCAGCAAAAACCTCATTGGTAAGCACTGGGGCCTTAATCCAAAACTCAGCCTTTGGATGTACACATCTATTGCCAGACCAATTGTAACTTATGGGTCAGCTATCTGGTACAAAAAAGCACAACAGAAGACTGTAATTGATAAACTTCGTAAGCTGCAGAGATTAGCCTGCATAATGACAAGTGGAGCGATGAGAACTACCCCGACAGCAGCCCTAGAGGTTGCATTGGGGCTCCCCCACTTCACCTACTAGTCAAAAAGGAAGCAATGACTCTTATGGCCAAGCTACAGTTGACTAGCAATCAATCAACAAGACTACTCGATAACTCCCTGTTAGGTAGGGAAATGCAAAGAGAGGAAGGACTAAATATCACCATATCTGACATTTGCTTACCTAAATTCAACTTTCACCAAAAGTTCCTAATACTAATACCAGACAGAAATGAATGGGAACGGAACATACCTCCATTCGCTGGAGACTACCATCTGTGGTACACGGATGGCTCCAAAACGATGGAAGGAGTGGGGGCGGGAGTATAAGGAGTAAGACCTAAAGAGGAAATATTTGCGAGTATGAGTAAAAACAACTCAGTTTTTCAGGCTGAAGTACACGCAATTGAATTATGTCTCAGGGTATATAAAGGTAAACCCGTCACAGGAAAAAACATATATATCTTTTCTGACAGTAAATCGGCACTCCTGGCACTACGCTCACCTCGAGTAACCTCAAAAATAGTGTGGGAATGCCTTCTACTTCTCAAAGACCTTGCTGAAAGGAACAGAGTCCACTTAATATGGATTCCAGGGCACAGCGGTTTTGAGGGAAACGAAAAAACAGATGAACTAGCGAGAAAAGGGGAGGCCTCATACTATATTGGGCCACAACCATTCTGCGGTCCTTCGTGGAGCTTTTTCAAACTTAAAACTAATGAATGGCTGGAAAGAGCAGCTCAGAATGATTGGGATAATACAATTACCTGCAGACAAACAAAAGAATCCATGCCGTTTCGATCAAAATCCAGTACTAGGGAGCTACTTATGCTGAACAGAAGTGGCATCCGACTTGTCACAGGTTTTCTAACTGGACACTGCGGAGTTAAAAAACATTTATTGAATCTAGGTATTACTGGAGACGATAGCTGTAGACTTTGTTACGAAGAAGAGGAAACAGCAGA
>NC_051846.1:130570275-130572525 GCF_002237135.1 Teleopsis dalmanni | reverse complement strand
GTGACACAGGCAATTCAGCAAATGATGTACACTTCGTTATCATATGGATATTAGACATACAATATACGCATTTGGGATCATTGGATTGATTCAGCTTGTTGCAGACAAAGGAGGATTTAAAGCTGCGTTTGTCCCGTTTAACACCGGGTTTTTGGTCACACTCTGGCACTGATTTTTTATGCTTTGTAGAAGAGGTCTCGTCCGCTGATAGATGTTGGAACCTTTTATTAAGCGCTGCTTCACAGTCACTCCATAATGGCAAAGTGTTGTAGTCCAGCTGTTCTTCCCATTTTGATTTTGTGACTGAATCCACCTTTTGCATGACTAAATGAATAAGAATTGCATTGGTGATATTCTTAGCATCTCCTATTGAAAGAAGGGAATCATAGATGGCAGACACAGTGTCGATTGTAGTGCGCAAAGTTGCAGCAGACGGTTTGTAAATTGCTGGGAGATCAAAAAGCTTGCTAATGTTGTCGGAAAAAATGAGACAATTGTTGTCGTACACCTTCCTAAGACTGGCTAACGCTTTTGGGTAATTCCTCTCAGTGACTTGAAAGGCTTTCACAGTACCAAGAGCTTCATCTGACAAACATGACAGTAAATGGTTGAATTTTTCAATGTCCGTAAGAGTTTCATTACTCTGAACAAGGCTTTCAAACAAACTAATGAAATTTTTATAATCACAGTATTTGCCGCTGAACTTTGGTAGTCGTATGCTTGGCAACTTCGATTGCGGTCGACCACAGTGGTGCGAGATTGCAGGGGCGCTAACAAGGCGATGTTTTTTCAACTTTTGTAAAAACAAGGACTTAGTTGAAACACAAACATTTTCTAAAACAGCCCTATAGTCATCAGTAGGATCCAGGTCAAATATTTTGCTCTGGTATTGCATCGCTTTGTCAATGTAAGAGTCAAGTATTTCCAATCTACACTCTAGTTCGCTAGGGCTTTTTGAAACAATGCCTTCTAGTAAATTTGCCTTTAACCTTAAAATATCAGCAACTACTGCTTCTCGATTATGGATCAAGGTATCTACCGCCTTTGGAGATTGCAAAGAGTGTGATCGCTTTTTAGTAGGCATTTTAGAAAATAAATGATCGCAAGTGACAACAAAGGAAAAGAGAATTTTGGACTAAGTAAATCGACGTGCTTCACGTTTAGCTGTATTGTATATTTTATTCGTTGTTAATAGAATGCAGTATAATGTAAATGATATATTTTTTATTTATTGTTAATATATAATTCAATATAATGTTAATAATGTATATTATATTTTTTTGTTAATATAATGCAATGTACTTGTAATCAAAAAAGAGAGAATGCAGATGGCAGTGCTGTTAGGATTCTATAATGAAGGAAAATTGTTATGCTTACGGTGATTTTGCCGCTGTAATTAAATTTTATTTAAGCACTGTCACTCATCTACATTTCTATTACCTGACGATCCTTTGGTCTCCTATTGCAGCAACAGTCCATTGATTGGAAAATTTGATGAACAGCGATGTTGGTGAAACAGCTGTACCAGTACCGTTTATTTAATAAGATGATAAACGTGGTCCGTAAAGCACCGTTGCGGCTTTTGGCAGCGATGTGGTGACACAGCAAACCGGTGAAATTATTTTACGGTACCAGTGCCGTTTATTTACGAAAAATGATAAACGTGGTCCGTGAAGCACCGTTGCGGATTTTGGCAGCGATGGTGATGGAGCAGCAAACCAATGAAATTAGGTTGCGGTTCCAGTATCGTTTATTGAATGAGGAAATAAACGTGGTCCGCGATGCACAATTGCGGCTTTGAACAGCGGTGGTGGTGGAGCAGCAAACCGTTGAAATTAGGTTGCGGTACCAGTACCGTTTGTTAATGACAAAGAGAAACGTGGACCGCGTGGCAATGTGAACTTAATTTAAAAACCAGAAACACTCACAATAAAACAGATTAAAACTTAAAAGAAACAGTTTAAAATAGTCCCTGCTCGGGCGCCATGAAGAAACTTTAATAGTTTTTAAAGCTATGTTTTGTTATTTCAAAATTAAAAAAAAACGGGATCTATTATTTCACTATTTCTTATTTATTAAAAATTAATTTATTAAGTTTAATTGCCACTTGCGCACTTCACCGAACCGACCGTCTTTGTTCGCGAGTAAACAAAAAAGAAAGAAACCAAAAGCAAAAGTGCATTGCACAACCGTATTACAAAAAGAGGTAAAGGCAAGCGTTGCCATGTAGTTAATTTGAGATGAGTTTTT
>NC_051846.1:130550559-130570175 GCF_002237135.1 Teleopsis dalmanni | reverse complement strand
AATAACCAAAGATTATATTGATTGTTTTGCTTAATAGTACACGAAAAAAGGTTGTGAGCACAGGTATTTATTACTATTAAATTAAAATCAAATGTTGGTTTGGTATTAATTTAGTGATTGGATGAAACAAAATATCTGTCATGTATTGCCACACTTCTTATTCTTTAGCAATAGTAGAGTACTTACAAATTCAATTTACAAAAAATACTTTCTAGGTCATCATGTCTGCAGAACACTCTAGAGATAGAGATATAGGAAGAAAATGGGAATCCGGCGCTTCTAAAAGAAAAAGAAATGTTGAAATGATTACGTCTAACCAAGCTATGAGTGCTAGTATGAAAAAGTTTCTTAAGAAACCATTAGGAACTTCTACTTCACAGTCTGATAAATCTTTTAAACAATGTTGTGAAGCAGGACTTACTTCAAAGTCCAAAGAATTTAATGTCCAAATTTCAACATCAACTTTAGACACTGGTGAAGTTTCTATTAACAAACTCACTGAACTCCATAAAACATTCGAAATTGAGAAAAAAAAGTGATTTGAAAAATTAAGAGCAATTAGTTCAATTAAGAGCGTCATTTATTAACTTATATCCGGGAAGGTGGAAGTTTCCAATAACGACTTCGCAATGTCATGATTTAATTCGTTATGGCCCTCAGAAACGTAGAAAAATCTGATGAAAGTTATCATAAGGATTTTCATAAAAGACATTTTTCTAATTTTTATTTTACTCGAAAATCAAGTAACGATGAAACGCAACGTTGCATATGGTTAGTTTACTTTAAGTACCTATATAAAGTCTACTGCTTTCCATGTAGACTTTTTTCGTATAAGCAGACACAGATGGTAAAAGAAGTATGCTGTGACTGGAATGATTTAAGTCGCATATTGTAAAGACATGAACAAAGTCAGGGGCACAGACAGTGCATGATTAATTGGATAGAATTTTATAAACGAATCACACACGGAAAAACCATATGGTAGATAAGGAAAATGAGAAATTGATTAGAGAATCGCAAAAGTATTGGTATTACTTGTGTTAACCTACATCAGAAACGCACAACTGGGCCCCTTAATATTTTAACAACGTGTGGTCATCTAACATATGTATAACAGCGAATGTCAAAAGCGAGTGAACGAGAGTAACGGAAGTTCGTTGAATAGCGTTCGTTGAATACAAATGGACACGGATTTGAAAATCGATGAGGTTGAAAAACCGCTGACGTTCCACGTCTTCAAAGATTGTGTGTTGAATTACGATCTATAGGGGACGAAATATTCAATAGCGAAAATATACGCGCCGTATATGACAACGGACAGTTCAAATTCGAAGACAAAGTAAAAACGACGTGTAAAATTAATAAACTTAGTCCAATAACGGAAGATGACGTCTGTACGGACAATGTAAATTCAGATTCTAAGGGAAAGCTGTTAGAGGTGATTAATGAATTCCGAGAATGTTTCGCTACAGGTATGGATGGAATCGGCAAAACTAATGTAGTCGAAATGAAAATTGAGTTAACGACCAACGACCAATGCTTGTCGGCGGCAACGATGAAGAAGAACTTCTCGGAGTTTCCAACGAATTTTAGGTGTAATAAAAGAATTTAATTTAACATTGAATTTAAAAAAATGCGAATTTCTGAAAGATACTATCCAATTATTGGGACATCAGTTGGGACCCAACGGGATAACGCCGGGTGAAATCAAAATCGAAGCCATCCGAAATTTCAACATGCCTACAACGCAAGCAGAGGTGCGGTGCGCTATTTAGGGTTAACGGGATATTTCCGTAAGTTTATACCAGGCTACGCAATTATATCCGAACCGTTGCGACAATTACTTAAGAAAAACGCCGTCTTTAAATGGACAGATCAATAAACAAACTTCTTTGTGAGTCTAAATGAAGCACTAACAACCGGACCAGTTATAACGGGCTACCGAGTAGAAGCTGACCATCAAGTGCATACAGACGCGAGTGCGAGCAACGAATGGCACACGTCGACGCACTAAGTCGTATGCCTAACGAAGACTGTTGCGATCTTGAGGAAGCGACTTTGCGAGTCTGGAAGGCGGAAATAACTGAGGCAGATTGGCCTTACAGTATGCAATTACAAGATAGCAAACTTCAACAAGTCGTAATGAAAATTGAGGTGAAGGATTCAGACATTATTAACGACTATAAAATAATTAACGGACGACTGTACAAACGGTATAAAAACCAACAGCTCTTCGTAATACCAAAGGCTTTGTGATGGAAGGTGACATATGATGCACATGTTAAAACAGGATACTTAAGCGTTGACCGAACGATTGAATACTTACTACGGTCTATGTGGTTCGCTCGAATGGGAAACTTTGTCAAATCTTTTGTGAAAGCGTGCATTGATTGCGCCTTCACTAAGCGTTGAGAAGGTAAAAAGGAAGGTGAGTTACATTGCGACAAAATGGAGCCTATTCCGTTCAAAACAATACACATTGACCACCTGGTTATTGTGGACAGTTTCACAAAATTTGTCATCGTTAGACCAGTGAAAAGTACGAACACTAAACAAGTCATCGCCATTCTGAATGAAGTTACCAGTTACGTTGGAACCCCTGAAAATATAATAAGTGATCGTGGTACCGCCTTTACGTCAAAAGAATTTGAAATATACTGTAACGATCAACAAATCAAACACATACGCAACGCAGTGCGTACGCCACGAGCCAATGGCCAAGTCGAACGATTTAATCGCACCGTTTCATCCATGCTGCAACCATCAACACAAGATGACCGAACCTGGGACGAGCAACTACGAAGCATTCAATGTACATTGAACTCACTGATTAGCCAAACGACGGGAAAAACTCCAAACGAATTGCTTTTTGGATTCAAGCCACGCGACATATTAGGTAACAAGCTGATCCAAATTCTCCAAGATGAAGACGATACTATTCCCATCACCCAAGAAGAACTCCACCGCCGACGATTACTTGTTGCTAATAACACCGATAGTAAACGGGTAAACGCGAAAAAGCGTTTTGACGATAAACACAGGAAACCAACGAAATATGAGCAAGGTGATTTAGTTCTAGCAGAACGAGAGTAACGGAAGTTCGTTGAATAGCGTCAGTTGGATAGCGTCGTGATTAAATATTTTGTTCAGTTAAATAAAGTATATTAAAGTTATGTTATTAAATATTTTGTTCAGTTAAATAAAGTAAATTAAAGTTATTTAAATAAAGTCTACTAAAGTTATGTACTTAACTCAAAAACCACATTTAAAGTTCAGAAGTGGGATTGAATCAATGCCCTAAAGGGGAGTAATTAAAACGTAAGTTTAAATATTTGGCGCAGAAAAATAAAAAAAAAACGAACGCAGATATATACGTAATGATGGTGACCATCGAGTCACTGACGAAGGAACAGTTGAAGGACTTCTTACAACAGCAAGAGTTATTAACTACAGGCAATAAGGCGGAATTAGTTGCACGATTAACTGAACACGTGAAGTCAAGCGGCGTAGTTTTGCAATTTACAAACGATAATGAGGAATTGCGGGGTGAAAACGAAGAATTGAGAAAACAAATTAGCGAACTGCGGCAAATGGTTCAACAAGTAGCCATTAACCAGAATAACGTTAAAAACAATCAAAACAGTACTTCAGAAATGCCTAGTAAGGACCGTAACGCGCACTCTATACGAGAAATCGCAGAAGTCTTGCCCAAATTCGACCCAACGAATGAAGATTCTATTACGGCTACGCAATTTGTCGAACGTGTTGAAGCTGTTATGTCTGTATATGCGTGGCCCGAAAAAAGTGTGCTTCTTGCAGTGTATAGCCGTTTGAAGGGTGTGGCGCGCATGTGGGTGGCCGCATCACCAAGAATGCATTATACTTGGAAGGAGTTCTCAAATGAGCTTGTCACCGAGTTCGGTTGCGAATACGATGAAGCGGATATACATTACAATATGTCGCGCGTTGCCCGAAGGCAAAACGAAACAATAACTGAGTTCATTTTTCGTGTTTCTGCGCTATGACGACGTCATAATCTTAGTGAGATGGCTATCACGAAATACGCCCGAGAAGGATTAAAACATCGAGAACTACAAATGGCGATTGCTCCACAAAAATTCGTATCCGTTAAAGAAATGCGTGAAGCATGCGAGAACTTTTTACAAAATTGTATTAAGATAAACGAAAAGCCTTTTCATAATGCGCGTGAAAGCGAACAAAGAATACAATCGTTCAGTAAGGCAAAGAATGTTATG
Organism: Teleopsis dalmanni; assembly: GCF_002237135.1. NCBI lineage: Eukaryota > Metazoa > Arthropoda > Insecta > Diptera > Diopsidae > Teleopsis > Teleopsis dalmanni. The sequence goes on along the minus strand of NC_051846.1, from coordinate 130,565,919 downwards.
TATTACAATGTGGTGAGTCAGGGCACTTGTCAGTAAATTGTGCAAGACCCCCAAAACGTCCTCGTTGTATAGATTGTAATAAGGTGCACCCCAAAAATGAACAGCAAAATTGCAGAAAACCATCAGCTTTCATGCGAAAAACAAGTATTATCGACAATAAATTTCTTAAGAAAATAACGATTGGTGGCAAGCAAGCCATTGCATTTATTGATACTGGAAGCGAATGTAATATGGTCCGGGAAACATTTGCCAACGATATTGGTGGTACGCGCAGCAAAAACCTATTTACCATCGGTGGATTCGGTGGTGGTATAGAACGATCTGAGATACAAATCGACACGGATTTGAAAATCGATGAGGTTGAAAAACCGTTGACGTTTCACGTCTTCAAAGATGGTGTGTTGAATTACGATCTATAGGGGACGAAATATTCAATAGCGAAAATATACGCGCCATATATGACAACGGACAGTTCAAATTCGAAGACAAAGTAAAAACGACGTGTAAAATTAATAAACTTAGTCCAATAACGGAAGATGACGTGTGTACGGACACTGTAAATTCAGATTCTAAGGGAAAGCTGTTAGAGGTGATTAATGAATTCCGAGAATGTTTCGCTACAGGTATGGATGGAATCGGCAAAACTAATGTAGTCGAAATGAAAATTGAGTTAACGACCAACGAGGTGATCGCACAAGTCCCGTATAGAGTTCCGGAACCGAAAAAAGAAATCGTTGCGAAGAAAATTCAAGAGTTGCTCGACAATGACTTTATAGCTCCGTCTGAATCAAGTTATGCGAGTCCAATGTTGCTTGTGAAGAAAAAGAATGGCGAACATCGATTTTGCGAGGACTACCGTCGGATTAATCAATTCACTCGAAAAGAATGCTACCCAATGCCCAATATCGAAGAAAGTTTACAAGAAGCAACGAAGTATCGAATCTATGTACATATCGTTAGATCTTAACTGTGGTTATTATCAAATTCCTATCGAACGTAACAGTCGTAAATATACTGCAGTTGTGGTTTCTGATGGTCTGTATGAGTTTAAACGGATGCCGTTCGGGCTGAAGAACGCACCAGTCCTGTTTCTACAATTGATGGCGAAAATTAAGACGCGCTTGGAATCCAGTGATATGATTCACTACATGAACGATATGCTTGTCGGCGGCAACGATGAAGAAGAACTTCTCGGAGTTTCCAACGAATTTTAGGTGTAATAAAAGAATTTAATTCAACATTGAATTTAAAAAAATGCGAATTTCTGAAAGATACTATCCAATTATTGGGACATCAGTTGGGACCCAACGGGATAACGCCGGGTGAAATCAAAATCGAAGCCATCCGAAATTTCAACATGCCTACAACGCAAGCAGAGGTGCGGCGCTATTTAGGGTTAACGGGATATTTCCGTAAGTTTATACCAGGCTACGCAATTATATCCGAACCGTTGCGACAATTACTTAAGAAAAACGCCGTCTTTAAATGGACAGATCAATAAACAAACTCCTTTGTGAGTCTAAATGAAGCACTAACAACCGGACCAGTTATAATGGGCTATCGAGTAGAAGCTGACCATCAAGTGCATACAGACGCGAGTGCAAGCAACGAATGGCGCACGTCGACGCACTAAGTCGTATGCCTAACGAAGACTGTTGCGATCTTGAGGAAGCGACTTTGCGAGTCTGGAAGGCGGAAATAACTGAGGCAGATTGGCCTTACAGTATGCAATTACAAGATAGCAAACTTCAACAAGTCGTAATGAAAATTGAGGAGAAGGATTCAGACATTATTAACGACTATTAAATAATTAACGAACGACTGTACAAACGGTATAAAAACCAACAGCTCTTCGTAATACCAAAGGCTTTGTGATGGAAGGTGACACATGATGCACATGTTAAAACAGGATACTTAAGCGTTGACCGAACGATTGAATACTTACTACGGTCTATGTGGTTCGCTCGAATGGGAAACTTTGTCAAATCTTTTGTGAAAGCGTGCATTGATTGCGCCTTCACTAAGCGTTGAGAAGGTAAAAAGGAAGGTGAGTTACATTGCGACAAAATGGAGCCTATTCCGTTCAAAACAATACACATTGACCACCTGGTTATTGTGGACAGTTTCACAAAATTTGTCATCGTTAGACCAGTGAAAAGTACGAACACTAAACAAGTCATCGCCATTCTGAATGAAGTTACCAGTTACGTTGGAACCCCTGAAAATATAATAAGTGATCGTGGTACCGCCTTTACGTCAAAAGAATTTGAAATATACTGTAACGATCAACAAATCAAACACATACGCAACGCAGTGCGTACGCCACGAGCCAATGGCCAAGTCGAACGATTTAATCGCACCGTTTCATCCATGCTGCAACCATCAACACAAGATGACCGAACCTGGGACGAGCAACTACGAAGCATTCAATGTACATTGAACTCACTGATTAGTCAAACGAAAATCTCCAAACGAATTGCTTTTTAGATTCAAGCCACGCGACATATTAGGTAACAAGCTGATCCAAATTCTCCAAGATGAAGACGATACTATTCCCATCACCCAAGAAGAACTCCACCGCCGACGATTACTTGTTGCTAATAACACCGATAGTAAACGGGTAAACGCGAAAAAGCGTTTTGACGATAAACACAGGAAACCAACGAAATATGAGCAAGGTGATTTAGTTCTAGCAGAACGAGAGTAACGGAAGTTCGTTGAATAGCGTCAGTTGGATAGCGTCGTGATTAAATATTTTGTTCAGTTAAATAAAGTATATTAAAGTTATGTTATTAAATATTTTGTTCAGTTAAATAAAGTAAATTAAAGTTATTTAAATAAAGTCTACTAAAGTTATGTACTTAACTCAAAAACCACATTTAAAGTTCAGAAGTGGGATTGAATCAATGCCCTAAAGGGGAGTAATTAAAACGTAAGTTTAAATATTTGGCGCAGAAAAATAAAAAAAAAACGAACGCAGATATATACGTAATGATGGTGACCATCGAGTCACTGACGAAGGAACAGTTGAAGGACTTCTTACAACAGCAAGAGTTATTAACTACAGGCAATAAGGCGGAATTAGTTGCACGATTAACTGAACACGTGAAGTCAAGCGGCGTAGTTTTGCAATTTACAAACGATAATGAGGAATTGCGGGGTGAAAACGAAGAATTGAGAAAACAAATTAGCGAACTGCGGCAAATGGTTCAACAAGTAGCCATTAACCAGAATAACGTTAAAAACAATCAAAACAGTACTTCAGAAATGCCTAGTAAGGACCGTAACGCGCACTCTATACGAGAAATCGCAGAAGTCTTGCCCAAATTCGACCCAACGAATGAAGATTCTATTACGGCTACGCAATTTGTCGAACGTGTTGAAGCTGTTATGTCTGTATATGCGTGGCCCGAAAAAAGTGTGCTTCTTGCAGTGTATAGCCGTTTGAAGGGTGTGGCGCGCATGTGGGTGGCCGCATCACCAAGAATGCATTATACTTGGAAGGAGTTCTCAAATGAGCTTGTCACCGAGTTCGGTTGCGAATACGATGAAGAGGATATACATTACAATATGTCGCGCGTTGCTCGAAGGCAAAACGAAACAATAACTGAGTTCATTTTTCGTGTTTCTGCGCTATGACGACGTCATAATCTTAGTGAGATGGCTATCACGAAATACGCCCGAGAAGGATTAAAACATCGAGAACTACAAATGGCGATTGCTCCACAAAAATTCGTATCCGTTAAAGAAATGCGTGAAGCATGCGAGAACTTTTTACAAAATTGTAATACAATCGTTCAGTAAGGCAAAGAATGTTATGTATTACAATGTGGTAAGTCAGGGCACTTGTCAGTAAATTGTGCAAGACCCCCAAAACGTCCTCGTTGTATAGATTGTAATAAGGTGCACCCCAAAAATGAACAGCAAAATTGCAGACAACCATCAGCTTCCATGCGAAAAACAAGTATTATCGACAATAAATTTCTTAAGAAAATAACGATTGGTGGCAAGCAAGCCATTGCATTTATTGATACTGGAAGCGAATGTAATATGGTCCGGGAAACATTTGCCAACGATATTGGTGGTACGCGCAGCAAAAACCTATTTACCATCGGTGGATTCGGTGGTGGTATAGAACGATCTGAGATACAAATCGACACGGATTTGAAAATCGATGAGGTTGAAAAACCGTTGACGTTTCACGTCTTCAAAGATTGTGTGTTGAATTACGATCTATAGGGGACGAAATATGCAATAGCGAAAATATACGCGCCGTATATGACAACGGACAGTTCAAATTCGAAGACAAAGTAAAAACGACGTGTAAAATTAATAAACTTAGTCCAATAACGGAAGATGACGTGTGTACGGACACTGTAAATTCAGATTCTAAGGGAAAGCTGTTAGAGGTGATTAATGAATTCCGAGAATGTTTCGCTACAGGTATGGATGGAATCGGCAAAACTAATGTAGTCGAAATGAAAATTGAGTTAACGACCAACGAGGTGATCGCACAAGTCCCGTATAGAGTTCCGGAACCGAAAAAAGAAATCGTTGCGAAGAAAATTCAAGAGTTGCTCGACAATGACTTTATAGCTCCGTCTGAATCAAGTTATGCGAGTCCAATGTTGCTTGTGAAGAAAAAGAATGGCGAACATCGATTTTGCGAGGACTACCGTCGGATTAATCAATTCACTCGAAAAGAATGCTACCCAATGCCCAATATCGAAGAAAGTTTACAAGAAGCAACGAAGTATCGAATCTATGTACATATCGTTAGATCTTAACTGTGGTTATTATCAAATTCCTATCGAACGTAACAGTCGTAAATATACTGCAGTTGTGGTTTCTGATGGTCTGTATGAGTTTAAACGGATGCCGTTCGGGCTGAAGAACGCACCAGTCCTGTTTCTACAATTGATGGCGAAAATTAAGACGCGCTTGGAATCCAGTGATATGATTCACTACATGAACGATATGCTTGTCGGCGGCAACGATGAAGAAGAACTTCTCGGAGTTTCCAACGAATTTTAGGTGTAATAAAAGAATTTAATTCAACATTGAATTTAAAAAAATGCGAATTTCTGAAAGATACTATCCAATTATTGGGACATCAGTTGGGACCCAACGGGATAACGCCGGGTGAAATCAAAATCGAAGCCATCCGAAATTTCAACATGCCTACAACGCAAGCAGAGGTGCGGCGCTATTTAGGGTTAACGGGATATTTCCGTAAGTTTATACCAGGCTACGCAATTATATCCGAACCGTTGCGACAATTACTTAAGAAAAACGCCGTCTTTAAATGGACAGATCAATAAACAAACTCCTTTGTGAGTCTAAATGAAGCACTAACAACCGGACCAGTTATAATGGGCTATCGAGTAGAAGCTGACCATCAAGTGCATACAGACGCGAGTGCAAGCAACGAATGGCGCACGTCGACGCACTAAGTCGTATGCCTAACGAAGACTGTTGCGATCTTGAGGAAGCGACTTTGCGAGTCTGGAAGGCGGAAATAACTGAGGCAGATTGGCCTTACAGTATGCAATTACAAGATAGCAAACTTCAACAAGTCGTAATGAAAATTGAGGAGAAGGATTCAGACATTATTAACGACTATTAAATAATTAACGAACGACTGTACAAACGGTATAAAAACCAACAGCTCTTCGTAATACCAAAGGCTTTGTGATGGAAGGTGACACATGATGCACATGTTAAAACAGGATACTTAAGCGTTGACCGAACGATTGAATACTTACTACGGTCTATGTGGTTCGCTCGAATGGGAAACTTTGTCAAATCTTTTGTGAAAGCGTGCATTGATTGCGCCTTCACTAAGCGTTGAGAAGGTAAAAAGGAAGGTGAGTTACATTGCGACAAAATGGAGCCTATTCCGTTCAAAACAATACACATTGACCACCTGGTTATTGTGGACAGTTTCACAAAATTTGTCATCGTTAGACCAGTGAAAAGTACGAACACTAAACAAGTCATCGCCATTCTGAATGAAGTTACCAGTTACGTTGGAACCCCTGAAAATATAATAAGTGATCGTGGTACCGCCTTTACGTCAAAAGAATTTGAAAGATACTGTAACGATCAACAAATCAAACACATACGCAACGCAGTGCGTACGCCACGAGCCAATGGCCAAGTCGAATGATTTAATCGCACCGTTTCATCCATGCTGCAACCATCAACACAAGATGACCGAACCTGGGACGAGCAACTACGAAGCATTCAATGTACATTGAACTCACTGATTAGCCAAACGACGGGAAAATCTCCAAACGAATTGCTTTTTGGATTCAAGCCACGCGACATATTAGGTAACAAGCTGATCCAAATTCTCCAAGATGAAGACGATACTATTCCCATCACCCAAGAAGAACTCCACCGCCGACGATTACTTGTTGCTAATAACACCGATAGTAAACGGGTAAACGCGAAAAAGCGTTTTGACGATAAACACAGGAAACCAACGAAATATGAGCAAGGTGATTTAGTTCTAGCAGAACGAGAGTAACGGAAGTTCGTTGAATAGCGTCAGTTGGATAGCGTCGTGATTAAATATTTTGTTCAGTTAAATAAAGTATATTAAAGTTATGTTATTAAATATTTTGTTCAGTTAAATAAAGTAAATTAAAGTTATTTAAATAAAGTCTACTAAAGTTATGTACTTAATTCAAAAACCAAATTTAAACTTGTTAGAAAGATTGATAGACATAATAAAATTTTAAGTCTCTCATTATCTATCATTTAGAGTTCGTCGAGAATCCCTTAGTATGGACGATAATGTAAATAGTGGTAATTTCATAGATCTATTTAAGTTGTTATCCAAATATGATCTTACACTACGGGGGCACTTGCAACGTATTAGTGACCACCAAATTTCGCAACATTTTTCGAGTCCCGGAATTACAAATTAATTAATTGAATTAATGTCTAAGACAGTTATTGACGAAATTATAGACAGAGTTAAACAAGCAAAATATTACGCTCGATTGCACCAGAGACGTGAGCCGCGTTGAGTAAATGTCATTAATGCTAAGATTTTGCAATTCCTTGGCCGGATCTATAGAGGAACACTTTGTTGGGTTTATTGCTGTCGCTGAAACAACGGGAAAGTGTTTAACAAATTCGTTACTACAAGAATTGAACAAATTTGGTTTAGATATCTAAAATTGTCGAGGCCAGTGTTATGATAATGGTGCCTGAAGAAACTTTAATAGTTTTTAAAGCTATGTTTTGTTATTTCAAAATTAAAATAAAACGGGATCTATTATTTCACTATTTCTTATTTATTAAAAATTAATTTATTAAGTTTAATTGCCACTTGCGCACTTCACCGAACCGACCGTCTTTGTTCGCGAGTAAAAAAAAAGAAAGAAACCAAAAGCAAAAGTGCATTGCATAACCGTATTACAAAAAGAGGTAAAGGCAAGCGTTGCCATGTAGTTAATTTGAGATGAGTTTTTATCGGTTGAAGTGCGCAAGTGGTGAATAGAGATTAGTATTTAACATTAATATTTGTAAACATTTGTATATTTGTAAATGTCTTAACACCGGCCAGGTTGAAGCACCATAGATGTTCAAGTTGGAAGCAACCCCAATTTGTGGATTGGCCTTCTGATGACTCCGTTTTTTGTTCTAATATCTGCCACGCGCACCTTGCCGTCGCTCCCGACTACCGTACCTTGAACCCTACCGATCAGCCATTGGTGAGGGGGAAGATTGTCTTCGTGGACAACGACGAGACGGTCGACTGCTATGTTCGGCTGATCCAAGATCCATTTGGTTTTTGTTTGCAAGGTGAGGATATAGTCCTTGGACCAGGCCCGCCAAAATGTGCGTTTGAGCTCGCATAGCAGCCGTCATCTCTGCGCATAATTCAGACCGCTGTTTTGCACGTCGAGCGCTGATTCTTGCAGCAGCGTGCGCAGAGAATCCCCTATTAGTAGGTGTGCTGGTGTTAGCGCTTGACCGTCGTTTGGATCTTGGCTGAGAGGTTCGATTGGTCTTGAATTGAGAACAGCTTCTACCTGTATTGCCAGTGTTTGCAGTTCCTCGTTGGTAAGCATTGCGCTGCCCGCTGTTCGTAGTAATAGATATTTCGCGGACTTGACGGCGGCTTCCCACAATCCTCCGAAATGTGGTGCGCGAGGCGGTATGAAGACAAACTCGATTCCTTCTTATGCAGCATATGACACCAGCTGGTCTTTCTGTACTTTGAACGTTTGTTGCAGTTCTTTTAGCTCTCGGCAGGCTCCCACGAAATTCGTTGCGTTGTCGCAGTAAATTCGCTCTGGCAATCCTCTCCGTCCTACGAACCTTTTAAGACAAAGAATAAAACAATTAGAAATTAAATCAGAGACTAGTTTGAACCTGTTCCACGACCTTTAAGAAAGCGTCATTTAATTCTTTGACACTTAGGATTAGTGATATCTCTTTTTGACATTTCCTAGCGCGATTTATGAATCGGAGTATATACGCAACAATTCGCATTAGCTTCATGTATGATGACTGAGTACCGACTAATTTTAAAATTGCGTTTGAGGGTTCTTCCGATACGATAAACACAGCTCTTATTTTCCTTGTTTCCAGAGATACTTGCTCCGAAGTGATTATTGGCGCTATTTTAATTGGCCACTTGGCAACATCTTGCGACAGGTATTCAGGCCCAGCTTGCCAAATTGAACTGACTAGTTCAGTAACGTTACATCCTTTGGATACTATGTCAGCAGGATTGTGCTGTGACTGCACGTGTCGCCATGTTATATTAGTTGACCATTCTTGTATCTCTGAAACCCTGTTCGCCACGAATGTTGAAAGTGTTGACGGATGCGTTTTGATCCAATGTAGTGTAATCGATGTATCGATCCAAAAAGTTACCTGGTCGATGTTGTGATGGAACATTAAACGGATTCTATTCCACAATTTGGAGAGCAAATATGCAGCGCATAACTCTAACCGAGGTAAAGATTTGCTTTTCAGAGGAGCAGCTTTTGATTTAGCAGTAAGCAACTCACACTTGAAACCATTTAACGTTTCACATCTTACGTATAGACAGCAACCATATGCTCGCACTGATGCATCAGCGAAACCATGAATTTGGCATTTAACTTTAAAATGCAAATTAACATACCGCGGAATTGAAATTAAGTTTAACTGTTTCAAATCATTCTTAAAGGCCTGCCAAGCAGTGTCAAGACGCATGGGTATGGATTCGTCCCAGTCAAGTTTCTGTAACCACAGCACTTGCAATAAAATTTTTGCTTTCACAACAATTGGGCATAATAAGCCAAGGGGGTCGAATAGACGAGCTGATATCGATAAGATATTTCTTTTTGTTGCACGCAAATTTAGGTAAGTGTCGTCCAACTGAAACTTAAATACATCTTTTGTGGTATGCCACTGTATGCCTAGTGCTTTCGTTGTATCAATATCGGTTATATTCAATGATTTTTTCAACTGCTTATCGTCCTGATAGGTGGAATGGTTTGAGAACCATTTGGCTTACTGGAACCCAGCTGTCTCCAGAATTTGGGTGACTTGCCAAATTCGAATTGTTTCGAGTTCATTAAATGAATCTGCACCTGTCAGCAAGTCATCAACATAGAAATCGGTTCGAATTACATTGGAACCAATTGGAAGCGTTGATTGATTAAGATCACTTAGATGGCGTAAACATCGAGTTGCTAAAAATGGTGCAGATGATGTTCCGTATGTCACAGTGTTCAATTGGTAAGTCTTCAATTCTTCGTTTGGACTTTCCCTCCACAGAATGCGTTGAAAGGCGCGATCTGCCTCGTCAATCAAAACTTGACGGTACATTTTAGTAATTTCAGCAGTTAATGCATATTTATGCATACGGAAACGAAGCAACGTTGTGTACAATTCTTCTTGTATCGTCGGACCCACCACTAATATGTCGTTTAATGACAGTGGAGTTGATGTTCTCGAAGAAGCATCGAAGACTACACGAAGTTTTGTTGATGTACTTTGTGGTCTTAATACGCACTGATGTGGTATGAAGTAGTGGGGAGATACAGAAAAGTTACGAGTTGATAAAGTCATGGGACCTAGATTTACGTATTCTTTCATAAAGTCCATATATAAATCATGCAGAGCAGCATCTTTAGAAAGTCTACACTCTAGTGACAAGAAACGACGCTTAGCTGTCTCAAATGATAGCCCAAGGTTGCTGGAATCAGACTTGAAAGGAAGAGAAACTTTGAATCGCCCCGATGGTAAGCGTTGCACTGACGACAAGAATTTGTCCTCGCAAAGTTTGTGCTCAGGTATGAGCGTGGCGGTTTTTTCACTATTGGGAATTTCTTCAAGTTCCCAAAATTTTTGTAACAATGAGCTAACTACAGTGTCATCATCTTGTGAAACAGTTAAGGCATTAGCATGGGGCTCAACATTTCTATTGCTTTGATATTTTCCAAACACAGTCCAGCCGAGTAATGTTTTTTGCAGCGTGGGGAGATTCGGACTTTGTTTTATTTGTCCGACTGATAGAAGTTCGAAAAACGTTTCAGCACCAAGAAGAAGATCAATTCTTTGTGACTTGTAGAAATATGGATCAGCAAGGTCAATGTTTGCCGGAATCTTCCAATTGGCGGTAGAGATATTATGATTTGGTTGGTAGGTGGATATTGTTCGCAATACCCAAAAATCGGCTGAGAATTCATGAGAATTGACTCGCGATCTCACAGTCGCATGTAACTTATGCTTAACTGTGGTATTAATCTTACCAATTCCAATTAAAGTAAGGCATCCATCTTCCCTTCTTAACTGCAATAGTTGTGCAAGCTCCTCGGTCATAAAATTTGTTTGAGAACCGGAATCAAGTAAGGCTCTGGCTGTTCGGTACTCTCCAGACTTACTCTTTACAGTAACTAGTGCTGTCGCCAAAATTACCTGGTCGCAATTAGTAGCACTATGATTTACAAAAACGCGATCGGAATCAGAACTTACAGTTGCGTGAGGGATAATTGGAGTGTATTTGTGCAGTAGTGTGTGATGTTGTCCTGCACACACTCTGCAACGTGATGATTTACATGCTGAAACAGAATGCCCTTTTTTTAAACAGTTTATGCACGCTGGAATTGCCTTGACTGCGTCGAACCGTTGTGACGCAGGCAATTCAGCAAATGATGTACACTTCGTTATCATATGGATATTAGACATACAATATACGCATTTGGGATCATTGGATTGATTCAGCTTGTTGCAGGCAAAGGAGGATTTAAAGCTGCGTTTGTCCCGTTTAACACCGGGTTTTTGGTCACACTCTGGCACTGATTTTTTATGCTTTGTAGAAGAGGTCTCGTCCGCTGATAGATGTTGGAACCTTTTATTAAGCGCTGCTTCACAGTCACTCCATAATGGCAAAGTGTTGTAGTCCAGCTGTTCTTCCCATTTTGATTTTGTGACTGAATCCACCTTTTGCATGACTAAATGAATAAGAATTGCATTGGTGATATTCTTAGCATCTCCTATTGAAAGAAGGGAATCATAGATGGCAGACACAGTGTCGATTGTAGTGCGCAAAGTTGCAGCAAACGGTTTGTAAATTGCTGGGAGATCGAAAAGCTTGCTAATGTTGTCGGAAAAAATGAGATAATTGTTGTCGTACACCTTCCTAAGACTGGCTAACGCTTTTGGATAATTCCTCTCAGTGACTTGAAAGGCCTTCACAGTACCAAAAGCTTCATATGACAAACATGACAGTAAATGGTTGAATTTTTCAATGTCCGTAAGAGTTTCATCACTATGAACAAGGCTTTCAAACAAACTAATGAAATTTTTATAATCACAGTATTTGCCGCTGAACTTTGGTAGTCGCATGCTTGGCAACTTCAATTGCGGTCGACCACAGTGGTGCGAGATTGCAGGGGCGCTAACAAGGCGATGTTTTTTCAACTTTTGTAAAAACAAGGACTTAGTTGAAACACAAACATTTTCTAAAACAGCCCTATAGTCATCAGTAGGATCCAGGTCAAATATTTTGCTCTGGTATTGCATCGCTTTGTCAATGTAAGAGTCAAGTATTTCCAATCTACACTCTAGTTCACTAGGGCTTTTGGAAACAATGCCTTCTAGTAAATTTGCCTTTAACCTTAAAATATCAGCAACTACTGCTTCTCGATTATGGATCAAGGTATCTACCGCCTTTGGAGATTGCAAAGAGTGTGATCGCTTTTTAGTAGGCATTTTAGAAAATAAATGATCGCAAGTGACAACAAAGGAAAAGAGAATTTTGGACTAAGTAAATCGACGTGCTTCACGTTTAGCTGTATTGTATATTTTATTCGTTGTTAATAGAATGCAGTATAATGTAAATGATATATTTTTTATTTATTGTTAATATATAATTCAATATAATGTTAATAATGTATATTATATTTTTTTGTTAATATAATGCAATGTACTTGTAATCAAAAAAGAGAGAATGCAGATGGCAGTGCTGTTAGGATTCTATAATGAAGGAAAATTGTTATGCTTGCGGTGATTTTGCCGCTGTAATTAAATTTTATTTAAGCACTGTCACTCATCTACATTTCTATTACCTGACGATCCTTTGGTCTCCTATTGCAGCAACAGTCCATTGATTGGAAAATTTGATGAACAGCGATGTTGGTGAAACAGCTGTACCAGTACCGTTTATTTAATAAGATGATAAACGTGGTCCGTAAAGCACCGTTGCATCTTTTGGCAGCAATGTGGTGACACAGCAAACCGGTGAAATTATTTTACGGTACCAGTGCCGTTTATTTACGAAAAATGATAAACGTGGTCCGTGAAGCACCGTTGCGGATTTTGGCAGCGATGGTGATGGAGCAGCAAACCAATGAAATTAGGTTACGGTTCCAGTATCGTTTATTGAATGAGGAAATAAACGTGGTCCGCGATGCACAATTGCGGCTTTGAACAGCGGTGGTGGTGGAGCAGCAAACCGTTGAAATTAGGTTGCGGTACCAGTACCGTTTGTTAATGACAAAGAGAAACGTGGACCGCGTGGCAATGTGAACTTAATTTAAAAACCAGAAACACTCACAATAAAACAGATTAAAAATTAAAAGAAACACTTTAAAATAGTCCCTGCTCGGGCGCCATGAAGAAACTTTAATAGTTTTTAAAGCTATGTTTTGTTATTTCAAAATTAAAAAAAAACGGGATCTATTATTTCACTATTTCTTATTTATTAAAAATTAATTTATTAAGTTTAATTGCCACTTGCGCACTTCACCGAACCGACCGTCTTTGTTCGCGAGTAAACAAAAAAAAAAGAAACCAAAAGCAAAAGTGCATTGCACAACCGTATTACAAAAAGAGGTAAAGGCAAGCGTTGCCATGTAGTTAATTTGAGATGAGTTTTTATCGGTTGAAGTGCGCAAGTGGTGAATAGAGATTAGTATTTAACATTAATTCAAATGCAAATAAATTAAAATGAATATATTTGGAAATGTCTTAACAGTGCCAATATGGTCGGTATTAATAAAGGCGTTAGAAAAAGAATCCTGAATATTAATTCAAGAGCATTTTTTACGCCTTTTGGCTGCCACAGCTGGAATTTACTTTTGATTGATGCAGCTAATTCTTCTGTAACAGCGAAAACGTTTTTCGGGTTCATCAATAAAATCTATTTGCGTTTTTCAAAGTCGAGCAAGCGTTGGAATCTTGTAAAAACCAAATTAAAATTGACCTTAAAATTGATCTTTATCTGAAACCAGATGGGAGAGTAGAATCGGAGCAGTAAGAGCGATATTTTTGAAAAATCAAACCGATGATTTTGGAACTTTAAGCGATTGTGACGCAGTGTTGAATAAAATGCTAACTTTCGAGTTTATTTTGCTACGAGTTAGCAATATAAATAAACTATGGCATTCGAATGAAATAAACTTGAAGATGTCTATTGATAGTCTACGTTCATTTCGTGATTGGGTAAAAGAGTATCGAAATACTGGATTTGAAAAAACCGCTGAACAAGCCCAATTGTTTGTAGGAAAAAGTAATTACGAAATTACATATAAATTTAAAGAAAAAAGAATAGCAAAGAAGAAATGATTGTTCTGATACCATTCTGCCTTTTAAACTGTTTGAGGAACTGTTGCTTTTAAAATCGCATTTACTAGACTCAATCAATGATATAAAGTAACTCGTCCGGTACATAAAAGAAAATAATTTAGAGAAAGTTTATCCTAATGTTTATATAGTAACCAGAATTAGCTTCTGCAGAAAGAAGCTTCTCAAAGCTAAAATTGATTAAGACCTATTTGCGAAGTATGAGTCAAGAAAAACTATCTGCATTGGCAATTTTATCAATTGAAGCAAAACTATTAGCTGGTGCAAATTGTGATATAATTTTAAAAAAGATCAGTGAGGCTAAAAATAGGAAAATTCGTTTATTTTAATTTGTGTTTCTTTTAATTTGATTACCATAAAAATAAAATGATAAAGTTAATGTAAATTATTTATTTTTAAAATTCGGTAATGCAAGGGGCCTCGCAATTATAAATTCGCCGACGCACTGTAATTAAAGTACAAATACAAAAACTGTAAGGACGTCGCGAGTTTCATAGACAAGCACGTGGTTTTTCAAATGGCTAACTATTATATCCATTAGATGGCGCAGAACTCTGAACTTGCTCTCCAGTGTATCGAGAATATCAGCCCATCTTACACTATTGAACGCATTTCGTACGTCAAGCGCTTGCAAAACAATGTTTCTCGAGAAGCGGTTGCCAGTCCGTGCAGTCTTTACTGTTTCAACTACGTCCTCATGAAGATAAGATTTGATTTATATCAGCAATTCAAGGATTTTTATTGTTTTTGCCCCTTTGTCTTACTAATTGGAAAAAGTTTTAATTTAGGATCTTAGTTATTTGAAAAAACATATTTGTGTTTATTCTGAATCACAAGGGAATGGGAGTTTTTTCCCAATTTTGCATAAAGTCTTTTCCAAGCAAATGATTTGAGAGACAAGTTAAAAAAAGAGTTTAATTTAATATGTAAGTAACTTATAATGATGAGATTTTTGAATATAATTTAATAAAATTATTATTATAATAAATGTAACATTTTTAAATTTTTATTTGTTTATTTGATCCACACGGGTTGATGAGTTTTTTGAATATATTTTCATAAAATTATTATAATAAAATGTAATAAAGACAAAGTCTCAACTATCCGCTCAACTATCTAGCCGATTAATCAACCAATCCTCCCACCCGATAATGCCGGTAGACAATGGGAACATATCTCTCACTCCCCACGCATAACTGCGGAATATGTCCTTGGTTTCTAATGTCCCACATGACAAAACCAATAGTACGACGAGCTGTG
>NC_051846.1:130535700-130550459 GCF_002237135.1 Teleopsis dalmanni | reverse complement strand
CGGGAACCCCATTTTAAGTGTTTAGCATTAAAATTTCCGCCTACTAGTAACCTAGATCCAAGCAGCTGAAAAAATGAAATGTACATATCCTTCGAGATACTGTGGCGCGGTGGGCTGTAGAGTGATGAGAAAGTCATGTCGCCTTCTTTAGTTTGTACGACAATGTTTGTTGCCTGAATTTCATTCGGCAAAAAGGTTGTACTTCATAATGTTTTATCGATTTCTTTATGAGGACCGCAGAGCCACCATTTCGTTTACCATTGGGATGCATTGTGTGATAAAGTACTTAGTTCGGAATTTCAAAGAAACTACGAGTCGTGAAATGGGTTTCTGATATCAGCATTATGTCGACCTGATTTATTTTTAAGAATGCTTTTATTACGACAGTATGTTTTGACAGACCACTGGCGTTTTATATGACTACGACTAAATTAAGAATTTTGTTTAGTCGTCAAGTTGATTAGTAAATTTGTCATTACTACGATTTGTTGCATCATTTGCTTCCACAGTGATGTCATCTCACGGAATTCTTTCACAAAATTAATTGGAATTGGTGAAAGCTTCTCCTCTGTTTGACTACTGGTGTCTGACTTCACCATTTGTGCGAATATTTGTTGTTTAGAGAATGATGATTTTTGTTTAGAGAAAAAAGAGGATATTGAATTTGCACTTCCGGCGCCCTAGGCCTCAGTTGGGGATACATTTTTTTTACAGGTTTTTGTATATTTGTCATCCTTGTAGTTGGCCGGATGATTTCTCTCACATAAAACATATTTGACATCATTGGATCTGCTTTTCCTTTCGCAATTTACAGATGCATGGTTTCCAGCGCACCTGATGCATTTGGGTTTGCGGTGACAGTATCCTTTCGTGTGCCCATACGTTTCGGGTGAGGTGGTTCAAATGTAACTGTAGTATATAAGAGTTTCTTAACCAAATAGATATCCTTATTGTTTAGGTTTGATGCAAGTTCAATAATAAACATGGGAAGAGGTTCTCCTGACCCTCTACGCTTAATGTTCCAAACGTTTACAGCCGTATGTTCTTGCTCCAGAAGTGCATTTTTGATTTCATCAATATCGGTTGAGTGATGCAAATTTTTTAATATAATCCTTAAGCTTCTCTCGGTTTTTGGTTTGTAAGTGTAAAATTCAGTGTTTTTGAGCTCCAACTGTTTTACATTGCTTACGTAAAAGTCAGATGTAGAAGGTTGAATTCTTACTTGACTTGGATTTAGTACTTTTAAGTTGAATTGATTCGGTTCATGTTCGTTTAACACATATATTAGAGGCATGATGCAATATACCTCATCAATAACGATAGATGGATGTTTCAGTATTTTTGGAACCGTATCATTATTTTTTAACAATTCTTCAGTTTCTTTAGAGACATCTACCTGAAGATCTGTGTATCGGTTTGGTTTGACGTGTTCATTTAGCCAGTATGAGTCTAGCTTGTTTGATAATTTTTACTTGGCCTATCGCGTTGACGTTTACGATTATTAACTATTGTCCAAGTGTCGTTAACAGAGGTAGCGTTTCTGGTGGCTACACCTTGATTCGATTCTTTGTCTTGGAGGAGTTTATTTTTTTCTTCATTATACAATTTTTGAAACTGTTGTTGAAGCTGTAGAATTTGTTGTTGTATATTTTTCACCTGAACTGCTTTACCTGTTTTCTGTTTTAGATGACCCGAAGTCGCATTGCTGGGTGCCTGTTTTTCACAGATTCCTTTTATTTATGGTCTATTGTTCAAATGATCATAATTTTGAAATTTAAATTTAACTATTTCTAATAAAAAGAAAAAGACAAAAGTTAAAAAGTCATCACTTACATAATTCAGTTAATCTTATGTATTGATCAGATAAATAATTGAGAAATACCATCACTTTTTCAAAATTTAATAAAATGGAGTTAAATTTTAATAACAGTAAGTTAAATTTTTTAAAAGTTCGACTAATTGACCAAATTTCATGTATTCGAAATTTAATATAATCCATTTATTTTTATTAATAATCAGTTTCATTATTCAGGAAAAACTGCACTTCATAAAATCATACATTATTTAGTTAATGTCACTTAGGTTAGGTTAGTTTATGCCGACTTAGGGCTGTTGGGCCATTGTGTTACAGTACAGAGAAACGTTAGATGTTTAAAAATCACATTAAACCCTTAGCAAGACTTAAAATGCTTTTTAGTGGAAAGTCTTGATCAGGATCTTCAAAAAACATGAGGCCTCTGAAATATTAAAACGACGCAGCGCATGCTCTGGTTAATAACAAAGCAGATTTGAGACACTTTCATTGTTCTTTCCATAACTGATATAGGAATAAATAAAATCTGCTAACATGGTTTCCTAATCGGTTATGACCAGTGAGGCTGACCACAACTCACCATAAGATAGGACTACTAGATTTTTTTTAACCAACTTGCAGATGCCTACATACATATCATTGAATCTTCTTTTAATCTATTAATTAAAAGTTCAGCAGAGAAAGAGTTTAATAAAAGATTGCTTAATGTTAATGATATGCTCAGATTTTTAATGTGTTTAAAATGATTACCTAAGGCAACCCATCTGTCTAACTCGTCTGTGTAGAAATTTGTTTTACTTTATTGAGTAATTAAGAAAGAACACATTAATAAGTAAGCAAAAACTCACGCCACAAGGAATCGCGTTGTCATAAGTATCTTAAAACTATTTCACAGAAATGATGCTAGATTTGCTTTATAATATTTTCCATATTTTCCCCTCATATCGGACATAATTTCATACAATATTTCGATTTTATAATATTTCATTATTAATTGATAATCACCATCCTCAGTTCCTTCATGCATTTCTCGTGATTTTGTGTTGGAAGCCCTTTCGTCAGTACGTACGGTGACATATCTTCAGTTGCCATGTATTGGATTTATTAATCCAATTTATTAATTGCATCACGAATAAAGTGGTGACGTATATTGATATGCTTCGTTCTATTATGAAGCAAAGGATTCTTGCATCACTTTGTTGCACGATGATTGTCTTTATGTATAGTGATGAAATCATCTTGTCGTACTTCTTCGTTGATAAAGCGTTTTAGATACAGAACTTCTTTTGTTAAATCGCATACTGTCGTCTACTCTGCGTCAGTGCTTAAGACAGCTGTCGTTTCTATACTTTGTTCGTGTCAGATTTCTTCTCCTTTTAAAAAGTTTATCATTAAATCACACGTATATTCGGTGCTGTTATCAGTGTGGAGAGTATTCATTTTCTTTACAGTCCTTCTTTCTACTAGATTCTTAAATTCTTTATGAACGTGATGAAATATTTAGAGCAACCTAATGACGTCACGTACATGGGTCCGCATATGTCGCTATGAATGAGTTCAAGTACTTCATTGCTATTGGATTCAGATTTCTGAAACGATTTTTTGCACTGCTTTTCTTCAAAGGAGACATCACATAAAGGTAAGCTAGATTTTGCATTAACATCTATTTCAGTTACTTTTTTTTTCTTTTTTTTTAACTTTCTTCATTTAAGTCGTTTTCGTTTAAATGGCCAAATATTTCGTGCATATCAACCAGTAACATTTGTTTCATTTGAGTTAGCGCAGTAGTTTCGTCTTTTGAACATCTCCTGTACGGAAATTTTTTACAACAGCAATATTTTTCTTAAAAATTACTGTAAACCCATGTTCAGTGATTTTTGAAACTTACTGTAAATTCGTGTGCAAATCTGGTACTAATAGCGTCTCTTCTAATTTTACATTCCAACCAGTCTTCGGTTTGATGTTAACGATACCGATCCCTTTTATGTCAGTTGAATTATTGTTGGCAAGAGCTAATGTTTTACCACTTGTATTAGCGATTTCATGAAATTTCGCTTTTTCGGTACACTTATGTGTTGAGGGTTCTGAGTCGAGACACCACTTATTATTTTTAAAACCCTCATTTATGTTAAGTACCTCTTCTGTGTTGTAAGCTGTGTCAATATGTCGTGCTTGCATCTTTTTCAAAAAATTTTGCTTTGCACTCTCTTGCTCTCTTGCAATTGTGATTCGTTTTTCCATTTGTGATTCGGTTGTCTTTACTTACAAATAAAGCATTTTGCACTCCCTCTTTCGGAATTTGATGACGAACTTCGTATTCTTCGATCAGTTTTACTTTGAGTTGTTCTGGTTTAGATAACTTTACTTGCGACTCTACTGCAATTCTGAAATTTTTGAATTTGTTTGGAATGCTAACAGCAATAAAATTGTTAAAACCTCGTCAGTAATTTTAAGTTCAATTTCGTTAAGTCGCTTTGATTGATAAATTGCGTGCAAATTATCGCACACTTGTTTTGATGTGTTATAGTGCTTAATGTGCTGCAGGTTCGGTTGGAGATATCGACAATATGAGGTCTGATCTCGTTTTGGAATCGTTTTCTTCCCATTCTAATACTTTTTCTTGTGGTGTGCTTTGTAACGATACTTTTTGGGGAGCGTGGAAATATAAAATTTTGCTGGGGTATCCTCAGTCATTGTCCAGGGTTGTACAATAAAATTTATATTTGCTGGATCAGAGTTTTACATCAAAGTCGTGGTTTTATAAGATTATAAAAGTTTTATTTACTTATACTTCAAAATATATAAAAAAATACATATACTTATAATTCAAAATCATTTTTACCTAAAATCAAAGAAAATTGTTATTTAAGCGCGTAGTTTTATTGTAATGGTGAGCTAATGTCACAAGCACACACGAATTGCACACGAATCTCTCAAACTGACGGAAATTGTGTGGAAAAAAATTAATCAATTGATTGAATAAACCAGGTCAGTAAATGATGAAATGGCTGAATGAGCTAGGTTAATAAATAATAAATTGCCTTGATGAGCCAGGCGAATAAACACAACATTGGCTGAATGAGCCTGGTGAATAAATAATATATATTGGCTGAATGAGCAAGGTTTGGTATAATTTACTAGTAAGCAACGAACTTGTCACTTCTAAAGTCAAATCACAAAAACCTGATCGTATTAAATGCGCGCTTTTTATATCGAATATACCGGAGCTTATTGGTGTAGCGTACCGGTAGATTTGCCTGTGATATTTTTGCTGTAAGTTTTTGTGCTATTTGTGTTATTTTTTTGTGCTTTTTGTGTTTTGTGTTTTTTCCGTGTGCTTTGGGTTGTGTTTAACAAAAGCTTTAATGCTTTGACGTTTCTTGTGTTGTTTATAAATGTGTTTTTTAAATACTGTTATCGTTTTAATATTTATTAATTATTGTAATAAAAGAGATATTATTAAATTAAAATTATAAGTACAATTAATAAATAAATACGGTAAGTGTGTTATTTAATTATTTTTACTACATAATTCTATACAATAAATTTCGATGTAATTGCAGATCACTTGGATGAACTGAAGATGCATGCTGTAATCTTTTTTTAAGTAAATATTTTAAAATGATTATCTTATATATAAAATATATATATTATATATTGTCAAAATGTTAGTTACCGTACTCCTCCGAAACTGCTTTACCGATTTTTACCAAATTTTATATGCGTATTCAGTAGGTCTGAGAATCGGCTACTATCTAGTACTATTAGGGAGTCCCTATCCAGCAAAAATATCCTTATTGCTTTAACAAAAAAATTTTTATTTTTTTGACATAAATTTTGTTTATATTTTTGAAAAAGAAAAATTTTTTTCTTAATATTTTATGTAACTACGCCAACAAGTACATCGAGCATTTACATCCACTTCGTTCTTCGTCTTCGCCTTGCATGGCAGATGGAAAATGTACTAAAAATTTTTCTAAAGATTTCACTAATGATACTATAACAAATACCGACGGATATCCAATATATCGTCGAAGAAA
Source organism: Teleopsis dalmanni (assembly GCF_002237135.1). Classification (NCBI taxonomy): domain Eukaryota; kingdom Metazoa; phylum Arthropoda; class Insecta; order Diptera; family Diopsidae; genus Teleopsis; species Teleopsis dalmanni. Next base: position 130,544,606 of record NC_051846.1, on the reverse strand, counting down.
TCCCGATAATGGGGGACAATGGCGGGTGGTGCCGTATTCGCCTCTGCTAAGCAAGACATACAATGCTCATATTAATGTTGAGTTTTGCAGTTCTGTGAAGAGCATCAAATATATAAGTATGTCCATAAAGGCAGTGATATGGCTGTGTTTAGAGTAGAAAATACTAATGTAAATGCTCCTCCAATGAACAAAAACGGTGAAATTACGCTCTACCAAATTGGTCGGTACATCACCTCCAATGAAGCTGCTTGGCGTATCTTCGGCTTTCTAATTCATGAACGGGATCCAGCAGCTGTTCAGGTAGCCGTCCATCTTGAAAATGGTCAGCGTGTATTTTTCACGAACGAGACAGTGATTGATCGTGGTACAAATCCACCTAAATCTGCACTCACTGCATTTTTTGAATTGTTTAATAGTACGGATGATTTTGGTGCCTTTGCAAAAACATTACTCTATTCACAAGTACCACGCTATTTCACATGGCCTTAAACAAAAAAATGGATGCCCCGCAAGCAAGTTTCACCAGTTGATGCATGTCTCAATTTATTTAAATCAAACGCTTATTTATAGTTAATCCAAGACACACTGAGTACTTTTATCTTCGACTGTTGTTGGTTAATGTTACTGGCCCATTATCATTATTATTATTTACAGTCAATCAAAGACAATTTAAATTTGAAGATACAACAGTTGTTGCCAGGGAACTTGGTATCATACAAATCTATTGATTTTAAATTAATAATTTAATAAATAAACTATAATAACTTAAAAATAATATTGTTTGGCGTTTGTTATTTTTATTTTCCTTTTCGTTCACAGCGCTCCATGCCTATTTCATGCATATACCACATACTTACACACTTATAATAAGTAAGTTACTTTTTGTCTACACTAGAATTTATCTAGAAACTAGAAATAATTTATAAGGCAAAACAACGTTTGTCGGGTTATCTAGTATTAAATATAATACACAAAAATATATATATAAATAATTTTTATTTCAGGTATCTTCAAAATTTAGATTTAATAAGTGATTATTAATATTTTGTGTTTAAATGTTAAAAAAGTGATGTGAATTTACAAATATAACCTGTGTTGTGATGTCTTTTGATTAGTATTTTCCACATATCGAAGTGCACCTTATTCAAATGCTTAACGCTTAAAGTAGCATAACTCATTTTTAATGTATTTTATATATATTTCTTATTTTTACTTTTATTTCGCTTAGTGGAAGCGTGCTGAGCCTATAGAAATTTCTTTCACTTTGTATAAGATTTGGCATAACAACCAGGCAGTATGGCATCACTGATCTAGTGTTTTTGACGGCAACATTTTGAGGTTCGTCAAGCAATGATTTTTGGCTTTGTTTTGCTTTTTCTTCTTCTTCTACTTCTGGCATTGGTGATGTGTGCATCTTTTTTATTATAGCTTTGCAAATTCAGACAGATTGTTATATTTCAAAATTGTGGTTTAATAAAGACATTGAATTTTGCGTGTCTGAAACTCATCGTATTTTCCTTTTTCATACATTTTTTGGTGCCGAAACCCGGGAGTTTCGGTTGTTTTATAAAAAACTTTTTTTTGCGTGTTACAAAAGTTGGCGTCATACAATACACAAAATGATTGCCTTGAATAAACGTACGGCTACGTGGTTAACATTAAGGTAAGTGGATGCAAAAATAATGTCAGAGAATCATAATGAGGATGGCTTTGGCATGCAGCTGGGTCAAGCAACATTGGAGGCGCATTTTGATGAATTGCAAACTACACATGGCGGCAAAAGAAGGAGGCGAATTAGAGTATCACATTAAGCTGTGGGACGAGGTTGTGCATCAATGACTACACCATCCAATGCACACATTTGCTACTATTGGCAATCGCGTTATACTCTTGGCAACAGCACAAGTACACATATACTACACTACAGATAAAATAAAAATAGGATGGGTAGTTTCCCACATTACACATCAAAAGACAACTAAATATTTTAAGTGCTTTGATTATGGACACATAGCTAGAAAATGTAAAAGTGAAACAGATCGCTCGAAACAATATAGGAAATGTGGGATGAATGGCTATTTTATTAAAGACTGTAAAAACGAGCCATTGTACATGCTCTGCAAAGACAGAAACTCAAATCAGTGCAAACATGTTGTAGGCAGCAAGAATTGTCTTAGGAGAGGAGAGCAGTGATAGAATGCATGAACATAGTGCAAATTATTTTTAATCACTGCGAAGCCGCACAGGATCTTCTGGAACAAATGGTAAAGGAGAAAAAGACAGACAATATTTTAATTAGTGTACCGTACAAAAACAAAGATGATGGATCATGGGCAAGCGGTAAAACGAAGAAAGCTGCAATTTGGAAATGTGGGAAGTAGACAAGAGATACAGAAAGAGAACACAGGCCTCGTAAGGGCAAAAATTAATTGCATAATTTTTTATAGTTGTTATACACCACCCAGTTGGTCTTTGGAAGAATTCCAAAATATGCTACACGAGCTTGTAACTGATGTACATGGAAAGACTCCTATGGTCATAGCTAGACTTTAATGTATGGGCAATAGAGTGGGGAAGTAAGTATAGGTAATAACGCTAGAGGCCAAAACACCTACTGCAAAGCGGACAGGGGCACAATTATTGATATCACATTGGTCAGCAAATCCATAGCTCGGTACGTGATATGGTGTGTCAGTGAGAATTTCACATTTAGTGATCACTAATCCATACTGTTTAATGTAAAATCTTTAAAGCGCAGACAGCAACCGAAACTAATGGGCCCAATATGGAACAGCTAGCGGGTGGATAAACCACATTTGAGGATACTATAATTCAGCAACGTATAGTCCTTTCTTCGGCTCAAGATTCAAGCAATGAACTATTACGTATTATAAATATCGCATGTGACGCAGCAATGCCAAAAAGGTCTGTTCACAACAATTTGGATTTCGAAAGGCTAGATCAACCATAGATGCTGTTAAACTGGTAGTTGATAGGATGGATGCGACTGAGGGAAAATTGTGGCGCTGGTGTGATAGGGAATACTGTGAAGTAGTAACCCTAGATGTTAAAAATGCATTTAACTCTGCTAATTGGTCTCACATTCTTGAACGATTAAGGGAACTATCGGCACCTATGTGTTGGTATCTATTTTAATCTTTAAATAATTAATAACACCTTTAGTTTGTTTTAGTATATGAGTACTTCTCATACTCCTTAATTTTTAATATCATTTGTCTTCTACAAATTTTGGTTTGTATCAGACTCCATTCTACACCAGACTAACTTCTAAAACTTAAGATTTATCATTAAAGAGTAGACGTGAAAATTGCCGAACAGCCGGTACTGCGGCCAGAAGAGACCTATTGTATAAGTTTACTATTGATTAAACAAAGCCTTGAACTGAACTGAATCTAGAGAAGAGTTCTTAATCTGTTCTGGTGACAGAAATTTTTTATGAAACAGGTTTCTTCTGTTCGTTATTAAAGCTGGACAGTCACAAAGAATGTGCATGGTCGTTTCCTCATCTTCGAGGCATAATCTGCATTCCGAGTTAGCAGATAATTGTAGTTTATGAAGGTGATATTTCAGACCATAATGACCTGTAATGAAACCCGTTATCAACCCTAAATTACATTTTGAGAATTTAAGAATGTCTTTGTAGGAGTACGGTGTTATCAGTGCTTTGCTTTCTCTGAGTCCTGGAAAGTTTACCCAGTACTCCAGCCGCATATGATTTTCCATTTCCTTGATAATCTGTTTTGTACTGGCCTAGTTTATTCCACAAAAGGGTTGAGGGCCTATAAAAGCATTTTTGATGCAGTTCTGGCTAGCTCATCAGCTTTTTCATTTCCCAAAACTCCTTTGTGGCCCGGAACCCACTAAAGGCTTACTTTATTCCGAGCTGCAAGTGATTGCAGAAGCTCGTAACACTCAAGGACCTGTTTTGATTTGAAAGTCCAAGAAGAAAGAGCTTTAAGAGCAGCCTGGCTGTCAGAGTAAATAACAATTTTCGAGCCAGAAGATTTTTTGATTAAATTGGATCTTACGCATAAGTTGATTGCGTGGATTTCAGCTTGGAAGACACTCGGCCAATATTGTTGTATGACCATAGTCAAGACAACCCTTGTTCATATGGAGTTTTAGTCGAAGCGCACTAACGCAGCCGTAGATTGAATGTGTATATGCTGAGGTGTCAATCCAAGTATAGCCTCAAGTGCTGCAGTTGGACTTGTCCTCATAGCACCAGTCATTAAGAGACACGCTAATCTCTGGAGCTTCATGCAAACATCAATAGATACAGCCTGTGTGACCTTTTGCCACCAAACCAGGCAATCATATGTCATGATAGGACGTACTACTGCCTAATATCCAAAATATAATCTTTGGGTTTAGGTCCCAAGTTTAACCTATACAGGACCGTGTTGTCCATAAAGCCCTTAATGCTTTGCTATATACTTAATTTAAGTGTGAATTCCAAGTGAGTTTACCATCTAGGACAACACCTAGGTACTTTGTTTTACTGGAAATATTAGTGTTTCCTAAACGTACGGGACCTATGTCTAGTTTACGTTTGACTGTGAAAGGCACGACAACAGTTTTCTCTGGATTTATGGGGAGACCCTTACCTTCGCATCACGCTAAAATGCGTCGAAGGTGTCCTACCAAGATCTCTGATAGACTGCTACTATGCTTTCCAGATACTATTATGACTAGATCGTCTGCATACCATGTGGGCAACCTTTTGCGGCCTCAACAGCTACAGATGTTCTACCTAAGGTTGATGTAATTTTTCTGTTTTGAAGCATCGCCTTAATCCAGGAAATAACATTAAAATCAACATTTCTGTTAGTTAAGGCATTCGAGATCGAGCCATAACTCCTATTGTCGAACGCTCCTTCAATATCCAGAAATGCACAAAGCGCAATTTCTTTGTTTTTGTGGGCCTTTTCAATTTTTCTGACCAAGTTATGTAAGACCAATTCGGTAGATTTCCTTTTGGAATAAGCAAATTGAGTTTTGTGAAGAGGTTGACTTTTAGACAATTCTGTACGAATATAGATATCTATGAGTCTTTCCATAGTTTTCAGAGATCACTTGGTCTATTACCATTTTTTGGTATAAATACCACTTTCACTTCTCTTCAAGTTTCAGCTAAATGCTTCCAGCATAAGCTTGCCCTAAAAAGCACCTTTAAAGGATTGATAAGAACGTCTATGCCATTTTGTATAAGCCGGGAAGATACCACCACTTCCTGGTGACTTGAAGGGACTGAAAGAATTAGCTGCCCATCTGATTTTATCAATGTTAAAAATGATACCAGATAGCGACCTTAATCGATTGTCAGGTTGTGCGCCTATCTATAGATGCATCACATAAGATCGATCCTGGAAAGTGTACACGTAGTAAATGTTGTAAAGTTACCCTGCCATTTGCTGTGTAGAGACCCTTTTTCACCCTTTTTCTATAGATCATTTCATGCAATTATTGTATGCTTTTTATTTTTGCTTCCGCGATTAACATTGCCGGATCAATTTCAAACGATTTCATAGTATTTGAAGTTTCAGTAGTTGCTATATCTTCCAATTTATTTTTATCCAAATCAAATAAATTGTGGTCAACTACAAATTCATTTGGAAGCCAAACTGAAATGTCATCACTTTTCAATGCTTCACTAGGACGATGTGGCCCCCCGCCTGTTTGTAAGAGCTGACGTCTTACTTTAGTTCACTTCTTTTTGGCGGTCATTTTTATTAAAGACCATTGTGCCTTCAGTTGGACCACTGACCACTGAAGAAAAGAAAAAGAAAAATGAAATTTTGAAGGACCGGCCATACACTTCGAAAGGCTCCCACCGAAATTTGTCAACAGGCGCTGGTATACAACCCGTAAGGTAGTAGAGGGAAAGGCCGTCCAAAAACAGCATTAATGCGATTTTGTACAAAAACTGTGAGTACGATTTTTCTGATTTTTACTTTAATGGAAAGCTTGTTTTATTGTCTTTCAGATCAATATTCGTGCATGTCTCTGCGGTCTTTGGTTGTTTTTTAATAATTTATTAACTAAAAAAAGTCAGTATTTAAAAAAATGTGATTTTTTTATTTTTTGAATGTCTCAGCTATTACGCAACATTCAGTTATGAGGTACATACCAAATGAAAGATTATTGAATTTACTTTTTAAATCATATTTCTTACTTGGTTAAAGAGCTTAAATTTGGCTAATTTTGACAAATTAATAAACTTAGAAAAATTTCGTGTTTACACATTTGTCTCTGCTTGCGATGATGTTATAGGCGTAGCAAAGCCGCACCAAAAAGATTTCCTATATAAATACAGTTACGAACAAAATTATTGGCATAGCAATCAAATTTAACTTTAGCACTATTTTTATTCTATTAATGATGCGATTTTTTAATAAACAAAAAATTTTTTTTAGATGAAATGCTTAATTTGCTTTTGGATTCATTTTATTTCATTTTATTTCCTTTTATAGGGATCCTAGTATTTCACTAGACGGACTCGCAGGTGAAACTAATCCCAAGTACTCACCCTCTTCGAAAGGAGGGCCTCCACGTGGTGATCCCTGGTAACGCTTATAGCGGCTAATGCGAGCCAAACCCGCACCTTCCCATTCCTAAATGTCCCTACTATCATCATTTCAATACCCATATCCCTCTCCACCTCCATCTTTCCCCCCAACCCGGAATTGCACGTGTTCATCGGACTTGTTTGCAGTCGGGGGTAACAGACTGTATTCTAGCGTCGCACCTCAATGATACCTGCCCGCCTCATTGAGTAACTGTGGGCTTACCGTGTTATCGGGGGCTATGACACGGCGGACCTCTTTCCCCCACATTCGTGGGATCTTTATGGAACAAAATTTGAATAACAATAATAGTAATATAAAAAAAAAGCAGGAACACACACTGCAAATAAACTGGTAAATCGGTCGGAGTCTGATATCCAACATACCGATCGCCAGGCAGCGTTTCCAAAACGGAAAGCAGAAAAACGCACTGAGGCCAAAGAAGCTAGGAACAATACTAACTCTCTGCTAATTGAATCAAAAACCGAACCTTCGAAGGCTTAGCACCAGAGGCAGCCAAGGAAAAGGCGCTCAATCGACCGAGGGCCAGTCAAGACTTTAAAAGAGGTCTGCCCAAGAAATTAGTCCGATCGATCTTTAATCAGCTAAGAAAAGAAGAGGGAATGAGACACCTCCACAAGCAAAGGATGGTACGCAAATGGCTGCACCAAAACAACCGAGAAAAATAATATTGGGCAGCAGTTACGCTAATGTAGCCAAGAGTTTAAGAATAGCAATTCTTCCGAAATCTTACCCGGAATCAACTCTCTCGAGGGATGAGCAACGTAAAATCGAGGAACTTCTCATTGAGGAGATGTATAAAGGATGGGATGCCAAGCTACGATTTAGTGGGATACACTTTCGACCAGGACTTATACTGGTTGACTGTGTAGACGGAAATGCTGCTAATTTCATCCATGGAACGGCACCTAAGCTGAACGGATGGGAAGGCGCTGAACTCACCACATGTGTCGGGGACAAAATACCGAATTTACACATGTTGACAGTCTACCTACCAAGAGCTAAAGGGGTCGACACGGAAAAGCTGCTAAAACTGCTCATAACTCAAAATGAGGGTCTACATACTCAGCTATGGAGAGTTTTTAGCAGCAAGGATTTGAAAAATGACAAACTCCTAACAATCGGGATTGACAACCGGTTTCAGGAAGCCATAACAACCACCGGCTGTAGGATCTTCTACAGGTTGAGTTCCGTCCCAATTCACCTGCATAAGGGGCGAGACAACAAGGAAAGAAGTAACTTAGCTGGGGAAAATACACCAGCTGCAGGAACGATACCTGCAACTGTTGCGGAACTAGTGGAGGAGGAGGCGACCAGGAGCGAGAAGATTGAAGATATCAGCGTGCTACCTCACGAGAGTGAGGACATTGAGAATCTAGATCTCTCTGTTAGACACCGACGACGGTCTGACAGAAGAAACGAAGGAGGAATAACCACCTGATGACCAGCACTAGAATCGCCCAAATAAATATCCACCATGCAAAAGCTGCGTCGGCAGTTATTGCAAGGGCTACGCTCAAATCGAACCTGAGCATAGTGCTGGTCCAAGAACCCTGGATTTACAGGGGTCGAATCTGTGGTTTGACTGCAAAGAATATGCAGACAATTTGGGATGTAAGATGTGATAAACCAAGAACCTGCATTTTATTGAATATTAATATCAACTTTATCTCTCTTTCAGAATTTCTCTCCAGGGACCTCGTTGCCATACAGATTCTGGCTAACATCAACGGAGTACTACGGAACGTAGTCGTAGCTACAGGTTACCTACCAGAAGACGACACTCAGGTACCATCTGCAGAGGTCGATAAACTGGGAAACTACTGCGAGAGAATGAAATAACCACTTATACTCGGTTGCGACTCCAACGCACATAACGAAGTTTGGGGAAGCACTAACACCAATATAAGAGGTGAGTACCTTTTAGAATTTATAACTAATAAAAAATTAGAAATATGTAATGTAGGTAATACACCAACATTTGTAACTATCTCACGCAAAGAGGTCCTAGATATTACTATAGGAAATACTCGAGGGTGTGAGCTTGTGAAAAACTGGAGAGTATCCAGTGAACCATCTATGTCGGATCACAGAATTCTAAGATTCGACATTGAAGGTTCACTAATTAACAAGAAAATGTTAAGGAACCCAAGAAAAACAAATTGGGAGAACTATACGGAAAATCTGAAATACAATTTTGTCCAATTAGGGCTAGATGAAATCATTCAGAATGAAATTCAATTAGAAAATAACCTAGAAAACCTCAATGGTGCCATACTAAATGCATATGAGGATAGC
>NC_051846.1:130513491-130535600 GCF_002237135.1 Teleopsis dalmanni | reverse complement strand
GGCAATGGATAAGTAGCGAAGTCTGAGTCTTGCAAGACTATCACAGTGACACAATATGTGTTCTGCTGTTTCCTCTTCTTCGTAACAAAGTCTACAGCTATCGTCTCCAGTAATACCTAGATTCAATAAATGTTTTTTAACTCCGCAGTGTCCAGTTAGAAAACCTGTGACAAGTCGGATGCCACTTCTGTTCAGCATAAGTAGCTCCCTAGTACTGGATTTTGATCGAAACGGCATGGATTCTTTTGTTTGTCTGCAGGTAATTGTATTATCCCAATCATTCTGAGCTGCTCTTTCCAGCCATTCATTAGTTTTAAGTTTGAAAAAGCTCCACGAAGGACCGCAGAATGGTTGTGGCCCAATATAGTATGAGGCCTCCCCTTTTCTCGCTAGTTCATCTGTTTTTTCGTTTCCCTCAAAACCGCTGTGCCCTGGAATCCATATTAAGTGGACTCTGTTCCTTTCAGCAAGGTCTTTGAGAAGTAGAAGGCATTCCCACACTATTTTTGAGGTTACTCGAGGTGAGCGTAGTGCCAGGAGTGCCGATTTACTGTCAGAAAAGATATATATGTTTTTTCCTGTGACGGGTTTACCTTTATATACCCTGAGACATAATTCAATTGCGTGTACTTCAGCCTGAAAAACTGAGTTGTTTTTACTCATACTCGCAAATATTTCCTCTTTAGGTCTTACTCCTTATACTCCCGCCCCCACTCCTTCCATCGTTTTGGAGCCATCCGTGTACCACAGATGGTAGTCTCCAGCGAATGGAGGTATGTTCCGTTCCCATTCATTTCTGTCTGGTATTAGTATTAGGAACTTTTGGTGAAAGTTGAATTTAGGTAAGCAAATGTCAGATATGGTGATATTTAGTCCTTCCTCTCTTTGCATTTCCCTACCTAACAGGGAGTTATCGAGTAGTCTTGTTGATTGATTGCTAGTCAACTGTAGCTTGGCCATAAAGTCATTGCTTCCTTTTTGACTAGAAGGTGAAGTGGCGGGAGCCCCAATGCAACCTCTAGGGCTGCTGTCGGGGTAGTTCTCATCGCTCCACTTATCATTATGCAGGCTAATCTCTGCAGCTTACGAAGTTTATCTATTACAGTCTTCTGTTGTGCTTTTTTGTACCAGATAGCTGACCCATAAGTTACAATTGGTCTGGCAATAGATGTGTACATCCAAAGGCTGAGTTTTGGATTAAGGCCCCAGTGCTTACCAATGAGGTTTCTGCTGGTCCATAATGCCTCTCTGGCTCTTCGTATGACATTGTCTACATGAGAATTCCACGTCAACTTCTCATCTAGAATCATTCCCAGGTATTTTACTTGGGTAACGGATGATAGCTCTTCTCCATTTAGGAATGGGTAATTGGAAAGTACTCTCTTCCTTTTCTTTGTGAAGACTACCAGACTTGTTTTCTTAGGATTTACATTTAATCCTACTTCACTGCACCATCTACTAACGATGTTCAGGGCTTGTTGAAGTCGATATGAGATCATGTCTTCATATTTACCCCTGACAAGTATGACTATATCGTCAGCATAGCCTTGTGCCTCGAAATGTTTGGCACTGAGTCGATGTAAGAGCTCGTCTACTGCAATTGACCACAGGAGTGGGGATAATACACCCCCTTGTGGGCATCCTTTTACAGTATGTGCTTTTATTTCGGCATTGCCGAGAGTGGATTTAACCATTCTATTTCTTAGTACATTGCTTATCCATGTGCGTGTCGTATCATCTACTCTTCTGTCATGGAGGCATCTTTCGATATGTGAGTGATCAGTATTATCAAACGCTCCCTCAATATCAAGAAAGCATCCCACCGCATATTCTTTGCAATCTACAGACTCCTGTATTTTATTAGTAAGACTGAGTAATGCATGTGTGGTGGATTTATTTTGTTGGTAGGCGTATTGGTTGGCGTGGAGTGGATTTATAGATAAATACTCTTCCCTTATATGCCTTTCCACTATCTTCTCCATAGTTTTTAAAAGAAATGTAGTCAAACTTATAGGCCTATGGGATTTAGGAAGTTCGCTAGGTTTACCTCCTCCTTTAGGTATGTATTTGACAATTGATTCCTTCCAATTAGTGGGAATGATTCCCATCGCCAGCCCAGCTCTAAAGATATTAATGAGGTAGGGCATAAGGTCAGTTAGTCCCTTTTGTAGGAGTGCTGGAAATATTCCGTCTGCTCCAGGTGCTTTGAAAGGAGAAAATGAGTTGATCGCCCATTTAATTTTATCTTCAGTGAAGATTTTACGAGCAATCTTCCAGTCATTGTTTCTGGGCCTTTTGGTCACCAGGGAACTAGGCTGGGAGATTGATTGGTCGTAAATTGTAGATCCCGGAAAGTGTACTTCTGTTAGAAGTATAAGTGACTCTTTGCAGTCATTGGTATAAAGACCATCAGGTCGTTTTAGAAGCCCAATGGGATTAGTGTGGCTTTTCGAGATAACCCTGTGGATTTTTGCGCTATTGCTTAAGTTTTGAATCTCTGAGCAAAAGCCTCTCCATGATTCTCTTTTTGCCCTTCTAATTTCTTTATTGTAGCCGGTGAGGGCATTTTTATAATTGTCCCATTCACCGTTGGTTTTTGCCTTGTTGAAGAGTCTCCGGGATTCGACTCTTAGCTTGGCTAACTTTTTATTCCACCATGGTGCACTTCTGTTGCCGGTCTTATTTTTCACCGGACAGGCCCCATGGTAGGCATTTATAATAGTTGTGCTTAAGGCAGCATCAGCTATTTCTAAATCATGAATATTTTTTATCGTATGTTTATTACTGCCTAGATTGGCCTTGAGTTCGTCAGTATAAAGATCCCATTCTGTGGCCCTAGGCACCCTATACGATTCCCTTACCTTCATATTTAGATCAATATCAAATCTAATCTGACGATGATCAGACATGGATGTTTCTGCTGAAACATTCCAGTTTTTGATAAAATGTTTTATAAATTGTGTTGCTAGGGTGATGTCTAATACCTCTTCCCTGATTCTGTTTATAAAAGTGGGCTTATTGCCCGTATTCAAAATATATAGGTTGTTACCAGTTATAAATTCAAATAGACACTCACCTCTTTTATTGATGTCGGTGCTGCCCCAGATCGTGTGGTGTGCATTAGCGTCACTTCCAACGATGAGTTGCCTCTTGCTTTTAACACTGTAGTCTACTAGTCCTTTCAGTGATAGGAAGTCCAGGTCTTGGGAGTCTCCAGGTAGGTAAGATGAGCAGACAATGAGCTCTGTCTTACTTACTGGGGTGTCCGCAGAAATTACAGCTGCTACCTGGTCCTTGTTGGTGTGCTGTGGAATAATGAAAGCATTAATGTCATCTCTTACCACAATACAAGCACGAGGTCGACCATGGCTAGCATGATCGTACAGTAGCTTACCTTTTATTCCCTTTATCTGGTTCTCATATACATATGGCTCCTGGATATAGGCTAGGTCAATCTTTTCAGATAGAAGTCGCTGTGTCAACACCGCCGTAGCAGCTTTGGCGTGTTGAAGATTAACCTGCAGGCACCTCATCATTTTATTGGTATCGTCCTTTACCGTTCCGCATCCACTTGGGCAATTTTGTCCCATGAGTGGGTGCTTCCTGTCGAGGGGATCTTGAAGCTGGTTTCTTTGGCCCTTGCTTCTGGTCCTTTATGCTAGATACCGGTGTGCCACCCTGCTGTTTTGAGGTGCTGGGTCCGACTTCAGTTCGGGTGCTGTCCCGTGTGACCTTAACCGTCTCACTTGGCTTATCTGCCTGTGCTTTTGAGGTACTGGGTCTATCACCTGAAAGCGGCCTTTTGGATGGAGGCACCTGTTGCTTGACGTCACTGGGTTTCTCTGTCGTAAATGGCCTTTTTGTCGTCAGTTTCTTGGGTCCAGTTGGCTCTCCCTTCACACGTACGTGAATTTGTGTGAAGTTCAGATACAGCTTCCCTGCCTGACCGACTATCCAATTTTTGGATTTTTCGTCCACTGAGATCGTAACGGTTTCCCCACCATTCTTATCTTTCTCAGTCCTGAGAATTCTCCACGATGATGTGCAAATGCCACCATTTTGTTTTTCCAATCGGGACATCAGAATTTCTGGTGGTAGCACAGCAGAGGGGGGAATAAATGTGATGCACACATAGGTTTTGGGCATCTCTTCGCCCTGAAACACTTTGAGAATAGCATCCGGGAATGGTTTGAGTTTTGGGACACAGGTGGTCAGCCAGTTCCTCGTTTCACCATTGCAGCATGTTAATGAGAGCCATCCGTCTCTGTTAACACTGGTGATGAAGCCGTAGACACTATTGTGCTTGGGAAGTTTGTCAATTTCTTCCAGGAGCTTCGATTTATCAACTCCATTTGGTCACCAGTGAGATTCACCTCCGGATATTTCTCATGGGCGATAGCCACTTTGCAAGCATTGGCTACATCCCTGTAAGATGGAGTCGGTTTTAGCTGGTTTCCGGTAGAGCTAGATGTGTGTTGAGTGGCTTTTGGCTTTTTGGGCTGCGGGCGTTGTGTTTCTTCGGGAGATGTGTTATTAGATCTGCACCTTTTGCTGGTACTGGGTCTGTCACTTTCTCCTTCTGCTGCCAAGGAAGCTTTGTAGAGAGAGTATCGCTCTCTCTCTTTCTGCTTCGCAGTCTCCAAATCCAATCCATCCCTAATCATGGCCTTGATGCGTCTTTTCTGAGCCCCGGTGAAGTATTCCGCTTTCTTCCTGGTCTCTATGTTGCCGTCACCTGAGTTCACCATGCTCTGGGTATTAGCATTAGACGCACCGCCATCGTGGTCACCTGTGTCCATAGGACTCTGGGTGTCAATCACCGGAGAGGTGTTCCCACCGCTTGATACCATTGGTCTCTGAGCAGATGGGTTCAGATCATCCAGATCCTGAATCTTGAGAGATGCTTCAAGCCTCTTTTCAAGATTTCCTCCAACCTTCGTTGGCGAACGGAGTAGAGCTTCTTCCTCTGACTCTGTAATTATATTATTAATTGGTATATTTAGTTTATTATCCATATACAGTGTTTAATATAAGGGAAAGAACAGTCACCCAAAGCAGAGCCCCATACTTTGAGAAGGCATTAATTAAAACAGGAGAGTGCCCGGTATCCTGAGTTCATTACTAAAAGACTGGATGCACCCCTCCAGTCAAGCATCCTCGGCGTAACAGTCTACCTCAGATTTGGGGGTTTTTTATAGGTATCGTACAAATTTGAAAGCTACACATATCAAAACAAATATTACTATAAATACGTACCCGGGAAGTTTTCTCTTCCCAGCCCGACAATCAGCAGTCCACCCTTGGCAGAGACATGACCATATCAAGAGCTTCCCATCAGCCTGAGAGATTGTCGCACTTACCCTTACGAGTCTGGCTGATAAGCTGGAACTTAGTGGACGGTCTTTACCGCCACCTACTCCCTGAGACGCTAGAGTATTGTTTAGCCATTCAGACTTTGCCAGCTTGCAAAAACAAAGAGCCTATCTACAAACTAACTACTACAAGGACTACAAGGTTACAAACTACAAACTACAAACAACAAATTAACTACAAATTTATAACTAATTACTATCACTACAAACATAGATTACAAAACAACACATTCTACCTTAACCTACTGGTAGATCTTGGTTGCACTTCTTGCTCTAATCTCAATCAACATTCCAGTCAGTGACATCAGTGATAACACTGACTGAAATATTGATCAGAATAGCTCAAGTTGTATCTAAGCCCCTACACCACGACAAGGTGCCTACCACGTAGAGGGTACGCAGGCTTACTCTCGAAGCCGGTTTCAAAAGTTACAGACCAGTCAAAAAACCAATGTTGACTAAAAAGCATTAGCAAAAGAGGTAGATTTTTGTTTTTCTTTTTAATTAATATTAATATACTTCATTTAGATCAAATTTCGCATGGAATCACTTAAATTAGACTCTTACTAAATGGAAAATAATTTTTTTCAGCAATAAATCAAAATTTAACATCTTTAATTCTGATGGGATGTGCACAGTGCGTCGCGAAAAAGAAAAACGTTTGTATTTGCGTAACTGCGAAGCGACTGTGAAGCATGGGCGTGGGTCAGTAATAATTTGAGCGTTCTTTTCAGGATTTAGACTAAGATCTTTTCATAAAATTCATCAAATAATAGCCCAACATGTGTACAAAAAAATTTTAGAAAGCCATATGGTACCCCATGGCGGATGAGAAATGTCACTCCGACGGGTATATCAGTACGATAACAACCCAAAACACACCTTAAAGCTGATAAGAGAATGGATTTTGAAAAATGGAATTCCAATTTTAGATTAGCCAGCCCAAACACCTGATTTTAATTCAATTGAGAACATTTTGGTATTCTCAAACGTCGCTTTGGGGGTCGAAAAGTTTCCAAATGTTTGAGGTCATGAAAGTTGAATGATATAAAATTCCAAATAGTTTTATTAACAATTTAATATCACCTATGACCCGTAGAAGTGCCCAAGTAATAAAAAGCAAAGGGCTTTATACAAAATTTACAAAAATAATACAAAAATTTAATATAATAAATAAAGTTGCTATTGTTGTGCACAGCCGCATTTCGCAATATCTCATTATTTTTGTGAATTATTTAACCCGTTGTTTAGAATTGTAGATTTTGTTGTTTTTTTATAATAGCTAATACAATAACAAATAAAACTCTGTATTTAAGTTTTGGAATGAAAAGTAAAAAGTAGACAAAAAACTTATTTATTTGATGGGCAAATTTTGGTTGCTTTTGTTATGCACAACACTGTATATACCATAATGTTAATTATATAATCTTATTATTTTATATTATCTTTTAAAATTATATTTTATTTAATTCGATCTTGTGTATTTAATGATACATGACTCTGCATTAAAGAATTCTGGCAGAATGTTCAATAATGAACATGCTTTATCTGTTATTTAAATAAAGAGAAATAGAATCATAAAATACTTTTCCAGAATAACAAAAGTAAAAATAAGCAACCCAACAACTGTAATCCTATTGATAATTGAATCTAAGTAAATAATAGGTTCACCACATTGCTTACATGAAACTTAAATATCAAATTAATTTTTATCATTATTGTAACAAATGCCATCAAGGCATCTCTGCTTGGGATTGTAAAGATAAATATAGATAGATTTAATTTTCAGTTTATTCTAAACAAATAACCGCATCTAATCGTTGTATACTTACGGATAAGCATATAATACCAAAACAGTATATGAGCATGTGCAGCACTAAAATCTTTTTTTATCACTAATGTAAATTGTAAAAACCAGAAAATACAGTCCACTAAAAACAAATGCAATATTGTTAATGATAACATTAAACACATGCTGAGTAAGATTATTTCACCCTTAATTTCTAAGATAATTTTAAGACAAAATTGTATATAAACCATAGTATTTTAAGAAATAAATCAGTATCAAACGAATACTCAAGCCTTTCATTTCACATGTAAACATATTTATTTTAAATTTACTTGTTCATAGTTTCCGTTTGCTTCGGATGCTGGAGCTTTGTTGTTGCGGGGTGGGCTGCGGTGGGTTAGTTTGTTCAACATTTTAATTATTAATTCACAACCTCTTTTGTTACAGATGTCTTCAATTGTATTATGTAAGTGTTACTTGTTGGGTATTAGGTGGTCGTGTTATGTTTTGAAGGCAGCTATACGCATGGAGTTGTAACGATAAAATTTTTTAATTAATAAAAATCTGTGCTTGATTTTCTGTCTATTCTCTTTTATCATGTCTAACCGACTTCTTTATTGATATGCAAAATTGTTCATACATGCTTTGAAGTTGCGGAAGTGTAACTGTGTTGCGGAACTATCTAGTCTTTACTTGGAATTAATAACACTTATATCATTTTAGTTTTTGAGTACTTGTCATACTCTTTAATTTATTTATTATTATTGTTTTATTATTGTTTACTTAGGATTATTTTTAGACTGCGTTCTACACTAGACTCCGTTCTATCATCAACTGTCTTCTAAAACTTATTCTAAGTCTTACAATAGTTTGATTATGTATCTCAAATAACTATTCATCTTATTCTAACAATAAATCTAAAATCTAAAAATATTCTCTTAATTCTAATTGGCTATTTCTATGTACATCAACACTATTTATTTTCATATATTTCCTAGTTATTATGACACATTACTTAAGACAAGAAATGCATAGTAAGTACTTACTGTTTGTCATGTGCTTCATATTTAAATGTTTTCCTATTTGTGTGGTCTTAATCAGAGGCGAAAGTCGAATGGTTCAGAATGTTCACTGAACACCTTAATATTGGACATTTATTAATATACCTATTAATCTTGCTATACCAAAATGTTGCTTATTACGATATTTTTTATAATAACTTTTCCAAACCGATGTAACATAGACACAATAACGTACAATATAAACAAAATCAAAAATGGGTTAGTTGCACCCAACATTACTTGCAAATAAAAAAGAGAAAACATCTTACTCTTAAAATATTCAAAGGTTCAGAATAAAAACTACACCTCGCTGCCTACAAAACACGCAATTGAATTCATATTACAATATGTTCAACATTGAAAACACAACACAAAATATGCAAGCAAATATAAAAATAAAAGAGAAAACAAGACCCACAAAATATATAAGAAAAATAATCATAACTTTTGAATCAATGCGTGCATGTGGTTCAATAAAGCAGTGAACATATGCAAGCTATGCATACGTACAATGATGCATAGGTAATACAAAAGAGAAGAGAAATGTCTGAGCGATAATCGCTTTACATATGACTAAAGGTTCAATCGACCAAACTGAACCATTAGTTCATACAAAGCGTGCAAATAAAATCAAAGTCACGGTTGCCATTTTAAATGAGTAAACACAAAGTAAAAGAGAAAATGAGGTTTAAAACAAAACAAAATTTAAAGTCATTATTGCAATATTCTAGTATAATATTAAAAAATTAAAGTAAAATTAAAGAAAAAATAAAGCAAGTTCGAAAAATAATATTTAGAAATGGATAAATATGTGTGGCAGCACCAAAAAATATAATAAAAAGAACTGTCAACAAGGCACAAAGGAGACAACAATATCCGCAGTTCCCGCCAGTAGTAGTTTGGAAAAAGACAAAGCAGCACGTGAATAAAACGTAAAAACACAAATCTTAACTTTAAGAATATTTTATAATAACTAAGTATAAGAAATAAATAAACTTATCCATTACCAATACGGAGTGTTCAATTCGAAATAAAACCCAACATAACAAACCACTACATTGGTGACCAAGCCGACGCCGAATATAAAAAATGGCTACTCAAGAGCAAAAGATAACCGAAGACACTAACCCAATCAACGAAAACGCAACAATCACTGCAATAAAGCTGCCGATGCCAACATTAATAAAAAACAACATTGACCTTTGGTTTATTCAGTTGGACTACTGGTTCCAAGTCAACAACATAAAGGGCGATACTCAAAAGTTTGGCACAGTTATCGCAGCATTGGATGGATCGCTGTTAGAACAAATTTATAACACAATACAGAATCCACCAGCAACTCAGAAGTACGAAGCTATCAAGCAAGCATTAATAAAAAACTTTGCGGATAGTGAACAAAAACGCATACAAAAATTAGTTAGTGGTTTACAGCTTGGGGATAAAAAGCCATCCCATCTTTTAAGCGAATTGCAACGTATTAGTGGAAGCAAACAAGACGAACAATTACTGAAAGGGTTATGGTTACAACGTCTTCCTGTAGAAGTACAGACATGTCTAGCCACAATTCAAGTGGAACTACCTAAGATGGCGGAATTGGCAGACAACATAACCGAAACAATCCGTATAAACTCAACAATGCAAGGAACTTACGTCAATGCAGCTAACGTCCCTGCAGCAGCTCATATTCAACGTGATGCACAAATCGAACAACTTCAACGAGAAGTGACCAGACTGACGAAAATGGTCTCGAAATTATCAACCGAACACCGCTCAAGAACAAATCAACGTTCACGTTCAACATCCAGAAACCGGCAATGTCATGATGATAGTGAAGAAAAGACCAGTACAAATTGTTGGTATCATAGAACATATGGGTCAAATGCAAAAAATTGCAAGCAGCCATGCACATATGGCACAAAAAACTAAAACCGACTTCGTCTACGGCGGCAGAGGAAGTTGTAAACGAAACATCTACAAGACTGTTCGTCTATGACAATAAGACAAAAAAATCATTCCTAATAGACACGGGTGCAGATGTTTCACTTATTGCCGCCAAACAAAAAAATTCAAATACAAACAATAAGAACGAAAGAATACTCTACGCAGCAAATGGTTCTATGATCAAAACATTTGGAGAAATAGAGATAACTCTAGCTCTTGGCTTACGAAGAAATTTCACATGGCCATTTATTATCGCAGATGTAAACACTTCAATCATCGGTGCAGATTTTTTAAATCATTTCGGATTAATAGTAGACATAAAAATGAAACGATTGATCGACACATCAACAAAGATTTTCTCAGCCGCAAGCGAACGTAAGGTAAATGCGCAAAAAATATCAACTGTGAACACATCTTGCAAAATTGCAGATCTACTAAAAGAATACATCGACATCACTAAACCAACACCGACAAATCGCCAGGTGACAAAAGTCACTCACCACATATTAACAAAAGGTCCACCAATATGTGAGAGACCACGTAGGTTACCTCCAGACAAGCTAGCAGCAGCAAAAGAAGAATTCCAAAACTTAGTCACAGCCGGAATATGCCGTCCATCAAGCAGCAATTGGGCTAGCCCCTTACATATGGTAAAAAAATCAGACGGTAGTTGGAGACCTTGCGGAGATTACCGTCGCTTAAATGCAATCACCATCCCAGATCGTTACCCAGTTCCTCACATACATGATTTTGCACACATGTTATATAACCAAAAAGTTTTTTCAACCATCGACCTGATTAAGGCATATCACCAGATACCAGTTGAACCGGGGGATATTCCAAAAACGGCGATCATAACTCCATTTGGATTATTTGAATTTACTAACATGACATTCGGACTTTGCAATGCAGGTCAAACATTTCAACGCTTCATTCACGAAGTATTACGAGATCTCGAATTCGCCTTTGCCTATATTGACGACGTCATTATTGCATCAGCAAACGAGGAAGAGCACAGGCAACACTTGCAACAAGTATTCGAACGATTCAGAAAACATGGTTTAATAATAAACGTATCAAAATGCGTTTTTGCTCAAAACACAGTAAAATTTCTTGGTTATCTCATCAGTGAAAAGGGCATTCAACCTCTACCAGATCGAGTGAAGAGCATCAGCGAGTACCCGCTTCCAACAAAAACAAAAGAATTAAGAAGATTTCTAGCATTACTTAACTTTTATCGCAGGTTCATACCAAACGCTGTAGATTCTCAAACTGCACTTCAACAAATGATAAAAGGAAACAAGAAGAACGACAACACACCGTTATGCTGGACCGAAGTGAACAAAACAATCTTCCAAAAATGTAAAGATGAACTAACAAACTCGACACTACTTGTTCATCCGTCAAAAACTGCTACGCTTGCATTACAAGTAGACGCCTCGGATAAAGCTCTCGGCGCAGTTCTTCATCAAGTGACAGACAGCACGTTCCAACCACTCGGTTTTTTCTCTAAACGATTAACAGATACACAAAAACGATACAGCACATACGATCGTGAGTTGTTAGCCGCATATCAGGGCATAAAACATTTTCGACATATGTTAGAAGGTCGTGAATTCGTATTAATAACTGACCACAAGCCACTCACGTTCGCATTCCAGCAAAAGTCCGACAAGGCTTCACCACGTCAAGTCCGTCAGCTTGATTATATAGGTCAATTTACAACGAATATCGTTCATGTCAGCGGAAAAGACAACATCCCAGCAGATTTTCTCTCGCGGATAGATAGTATTAGCATCCCAAAAATCGACTACGATTGTATAATTGGATTACAACGATGTTGCCCACAACTACAAGATATCAAAAACAACAATTCCATCGAAATCAAACTTTTATCTTTACCAACAATATCAGATAAAATTTATTGCGAAGTTTCAACTGGGCGAATTCGTCCTTACATTCCCCAGAAATACCGGCTACATATCTTTAAAGCTACGCATGGGTTGTCTCATCCCAGCATTCGGGGCACAACAAAAATGATAGCTGAAAAATTTTTCTGGCCTTCTATAAATGCTGATATCAGAAACTGGACCCGACAATGTATCCCATGCCAACGTTCTAAAGTGCAACGTCACAACCGTTCACCTATTTGTCAATATGAACTCGCTGAACACAGATTTGAACATATAAACATAGACATCGTCGGCCCGCTACCACCATCAAACAACTGCACATATATATTAACCATCATCGACCGTTTCAGCCGATGGCCAGAAGCAATTCCGATCCCAGATCAAACAGCGGAAACCATCGCAAACGCACTGATTACTCAATGGATCGCACGTTTTGGCGTACCCTTACGTATCACAACAGACCAAGGAAGACAATTTGAATCTTCATTGTTCAACCAACTAGCTGAAGTTATCGGTTGCAAACACTTACGAACTACGAGTTACCATCCTCAAAGTAACGGAATGGTGGAACGATTTCACCGCACATTAAAAGCAGCCTTAATGTGCCACCAAACAACTTCTTGGACAGAAGTTTTACCAATAGTATTGTTAGGTCTACGCACGACTTTTAAACCAGACATTGGAGCTTCTGCTGCTGAAATGCTATATGGCCAAACTCTACGTTTACCGGGCGAAATAGTAAGCAACCCTAGCCACAGAAATATAAATCAACACGATTTCATAACCAAGCTAAGAGAACAAATGCAGAGCGTCAAGGCAACGTTGGTATCGCATCATATAGACCGAGGCTACCACATCCAACCGGCTCTAAGCTCAGCCACGCATGTATTTATACGAAATGACAAGGTAAAACCACCATTGACGCAACCTTACGATGGTCCTTACCAAATACTAGAGCGAAATGACAAGACGTTTAGAATACTGATCGAAAACAAAGAACAAACAGTTAGCATAGATCGTCTTAAAGCTGCTTTCATATGTCCCGATACAGACATTGACATCCACAACAAATCAATGGTATACCACACTCCAAACAACGTTAATGGCGACCAGTCTGTGCGACCAAATACAACAGCTAACCTGACAAAATCAGGACGCAACGTTCGCTTTCCAACCAAATTTAGTGACTCCATCACTTAGGGGGGAGTACTGTGGCAGCACCAAAAAATATAATAAAAAGAACTGTCAACAAGGCACAAAGGAGACAACAATATCCGCAGTTCCCGCCAGTAGTAGTTTGGAAAAAGACAAAGCAGCACGTGAATAAAACGTAAAAACACAAATCTTAACTTTAAGAATATTTTATAATAACTAAGTATAAGAAATAAATAAACTTATCCATTACCAATACGGAGTGTTCAATTCGAAATAAAACCCAACATAACAAACCACTACATATGTAATTAAAGATTTGATTCAAACACCGTTTTTAAACAATCTGCTGAAGAAAAGGTTTTAATTCATAAAATGAAAACACCAACTCCTGGTATGAAAAATTTGGTGCCTGATGTAAAAATGTCGAAATTTGTGGTAAATCGTCGTTTTCTTACAACTATTTACCATAAAAACCAATGGATCACAGGCTGCAAACGTTTAAATAAATTGTTTTGTTGGTCTTGTATGCAATTTGCTTGTGAGAAAGACAGAAGTAAGGAGTAGGGGGAACACGTTATAGTTGGAGTTGTGTTTTAATCATATTGTGAACACCTTGACAAAAAGCTGATGCCTCGATACTGGTCTCAATATATTTGACACCACATGACCGCTTAACCGATATTAAAACAGCAAATTATTTGTGTCAGAAGTGTCGTTTTCATAAATTACAAAAATGCAATGGTTAGCTCATTTAAATTAGAACATAAGTGTTTTAAAGAATTTGAATGCAATAGTCATCAAAGGCGGCCTTAACATTGAGTCAGATCAACTATAGATATACCATAACACCCTTACCCTTCAAGGAAAAAAAAAATTTATGCATAGATATGTGAATATATAGTTTTGTGTTTTAATTTATTTTTATAATTAAATACATTAATTTCTCATTGTTTATTATATTAATTATCAAGAATGTTTATTTAATATTTATATATATTTATTATACATAGATTTATACAATTTTTATTAATATATTAAACAATGCATATAGTTTTGTATTTTAAGAAAAAAAATTAAAGAAAGAAAGAAATTCGAAAAAAGACTGACTTGTTGGTGAAAGACCAATTAATAATCTTACCTACCATAAACCGATTTTAAACCATGGCTCAAAGTTTCTTAAAGCTCACCTTACACGTGCTATATACTTATTCAGCGGTCGTGAGAGCGAGAGCTTGAGAGCGAGAAGCTGCCAGATCTCTCCCGTATAATCGCTGTAGAAATCACATGTAAAGATTGCTTTAAAGTTCTTGGTTTAATGTACCCACTTAGAAACCAATGTCAATATTTGACTCCTCCGCCATTAAATTTTTGCAGTCTCTGCAAAAGGCCAACTGGTTTACCTATACTCTTTTAGTTTTGCTATTCTTCCTTTCGTTTTTTTTTGTTTTTTTAGTAATGTAATAATATAGTAATAATAATAATCTTATTTTAAAATTAAGTAATTAAATATGATATATATTGTATATTAATACTACTAGTATTAATTAAGTTCTAATTACAATATAATAATGATAACAATGAAAGAGATTAAAAATTATTTTCATAATAATAATAGGCCTTTTCGGTGGCTCGCAACTACGGCAAAAAACAGCAAGTTGCTGGCATATGCAGGCCTATACTGGCCGCAATGTACGCAAAACAACAACACTATTTTCTCTACCTCGGCTAGCATAATTATGCTGGCCAACCACATCGGCCAGTAAAAAAAAAAATGTTACCAACGCAATAAGCGAACTATTGTGAACCTTCATTGAAAATTCCAACGAATATTGCAATCAAATGTCAAAAATTGAGGAAATAAAAATTCAAACAGAATTCAAAAATTTGAAAAATCTTGAAAAGTAACGAATAATAAGAATGAAGAAATCGTAAGTATTAAGCACATTGAATTTTTTATTATGTTAGTTATTACCAAGTAACATTTATTTTATTGCATATAATTTGTAGTTTATATACGTAAAATTAATAAAACAAACATAATTTTTGAAGTTTTTCTAAAAAATTGCCGCTGCAGAACGTTGCTTTTTTCTCCCAACATCGACAGTACCTACAAAAATTTACTTATCTTAGTGTTTTATTTTTAAATTTCCAATATTCTTACCATTCCTTTTAATTCCGTGTTCATTTTAATTTTATAGTATTTTTTTAAAAATATATTTGATTTATATGCACATATACAAGATTTGCTGTTTGTCAAAACAAAACATTTGACAGATTGCAACAGTGATGCCAATGGCTCGCGTGGCCAACATAGGCCAACATGCATTTTTTGCCGTACTTGCGAGCCACCGAAAAGGCCTAATATTAACTAAGTAAATATCAGTTTTAGTGTCATCGCAATATATTACTATCGCTGTTTGCAGTATTTTGGTTAGTTCTGGGATTATAATCTTGGTACTTGTTTTTCCGTCTTACTTCAGATTTATATATTTTCTGAAATTTTTTTTCATTAGAAAATATGTGATTGCCTTCTAGTTTATAATTTACTATTTTTTTATATTTAGGTTGTGATTTACCAATTTTATTATTCTTTACATATTCATTCTCAAAATCTGTGTTCATATATTTCCTATTTGCGATATTTCTTCTTTTAATTTTAGTTTTATGTAATTTATTCGATATATTTATGATTTACTCTTCGCTAAGAATGTCATTTAAGAAATCTATTGGCTTTATTTTAGTACTGGAATGGATGGAATTGTTATAAGCTACAACTGCGTCAAAAATTTTGTCTTTTAGACTGTCTTTGTTAGTTGTGGTTGCGTTTACAAGTCGTACATGTTCGTTGAGCATAGAATGAAGTCTTTCTATATCTGCGTTGCCTGTTTTTAAGTAAGGTGTTGTAACATACAGTTTAATATTTTGATCTTTCAAGAATTACTTAATCATTACAGTATCCAACATATTGTCTGCTATTATGATATATGGTTTCCCTAAATATTGGAGTCTCACTTTAAATGCTTGAATAATCGATAACTAAGTTCTATCTTTAAGTAACTCTACTGTTGCATACTTGGTTAATCTATCTATTATATACTTGTTAGATACATAATATTCCGTTGTGGGTACCAGATGTCAAAGTGTACAATATCGTTACGTTTTATAGGAGTTTCTGTTAGCTTAAAAGGATATTTGATGGGGGTTCTATCATATTTCGCTCTATTGCAAATGTCGCAGTTGTTTATGTATTTCTGTATTTGAGTTTGTAAATGCGGATTATAAAAATGTTTTAATTCTAAAAATACTTCATTAATTCCGCAGTGGTTGTTCTTTCTGTGCTCAAATTCTATTAGTTGTAATACTTTTTCTTTATCTGTGATATCTTCTAACATTGAACATGTCTTTAGTAGTTTTAATTGTCTACTATTCCCAAAGTGTTTAATATAAAGATTTTGTAGTGTTAAATATATTTCTCTCTCAGGGCAGAATATAACTATCAAGCCTTTGTTTGGAAATTTTTCCCTCATGAAATTTAACATAAATTGTTCGTCTTTATCTTTTATGGTCAAATGGTGTCTTATTTTCTTTTTGAATAATATCGTTGTTTTGACTGTAATTACACTACCTACGTTTATCGCTACTTGATATTTACATAAATTGATTGGTTTCTCTGATATTAAAATGAAATCTGCACTATCTGACTCTGCGCTATGTACAGTTTGATTATCGTCAAATAACTCATTTAAATTTATTACCATCTTATCTACCTCCTCTGGTTTTATATTTCTTCGGCTAAGACCATCTGCGACTACATTCTCTTTCCCTTTAATGTACATAATATCAAAATCATACTCGTTCACTTTTATTTTCCATCTTTGTTATTTAGTATTTGGCCCTTTTAGGTTGTGTAAACAAACTAGGGGTCTATGATCTGTATTAATAACGAATTTTCTTCCAAACAAAAACATCTTAAAATACTTGTTTGCCCAAACTATTGCTAACAGTTCCTTCTCAATTGTACTGTAGTTACATTCGTGACCATTTAATGTTCTACTCGCGTAGGCTGTAGTCTTATTCTCTTGCATTAATACAGCACCTAATGCAAAGTTACTGGCATTTGTTGTCAGCACAAATTTTTTATTAAAGTCGGGTCTCACGAGTATCGGGTCATTTTTTAATAATACTTTAAGTTTATTGAAGGCCTCTACATAATTTTGATCTTTTAAATTTATTTTAGTATTCTTCTTTAAATATTTAACTAAGTGATGGGCAATTTTAGAATAATCATTTATAAATTTCCTATAATATAATATATATAAAAGGATTTGATTTCTTTATGAGTCTTTGATAATTGAATCTTTTCAATTGCTAAAACTTTCTTTGGATTAGTTTTGATACCTTGGTCAGTTACTATGTGTCCTAAAAATTCTGTTTCCCGTGCACAGAATGTGCACTTATCTATTTGAAGTTTAAGATTTGCCTTGATTAATACATTTAATACTTTGTTAAGTGATTCAAGGTGTTCTTTTAGGCTAGTTGAAAATATCATAATATCGTCGACCATAAGTATACTATACATATTTTCCCTATATGGTCTTTAAGTACAAGGTTGATTGAAATGTTGCAGGTGAATTTCGTAGACCAAATGGCATTCTTAAAAATTCATAACGTCCGTGTTTCGTTGAACGCCGTTTTCTGGATGTCATCGGGGTGCATTTCAATTTGATGAAAACCCTTAGCTAAGTCCAACGTGGTGAAATACTGGCAGTTTCCTAATTTACTCAGTAGTTCTTCCATGTGCGGCATTGGAAAGCTATTTTCAACTGTAATCTTATTCAGTTTGTGATAGTCGATTACTATGCGCCATTTTTGAATTTTAGACTTATCTAACTTTTTTGGCACTATCCAGATTGGGCTATTATATGGACTATTAGAATTTCTTATTATTCTTTGCTGCAACATTTCTTCTATTTCTCTACTGACCTCATTGTTATGAACTTTAGGATAACGGTAAAATTTAGAGTAGAGTGGAATTTCATTAAGAATCGAGATTTTATGCTTAATATCATTAGAGAATGTAAGATTGTCGCTTTCCTTGCAAAATAAGTTTTTATATTTGTTTAATGTTTTAAGTAGTGGGGTACTTCCATGTGGTTGTAAGCAGTCGGTTTTAACGAACGTCAATGAGTTATTTCTATTTATTTCATTATTGTAAACTTGTATTTCGTTTTCTGTATAAGCCTGCGCATTATACGCTTCTTCATCCTTGGAGAGAAAAATAGTCAGTGTCGCCTTACTAGTTATTAATTGTCTGTTAGGTAGGTCTATTACGCTATTAATATCTTTTAAAATATTTATGCCAATCAATCCATTAAAATTTATGCTGAAATCGCATTCCAGAAACTCACACAAGTAATTGTTCTGATTAAACTCTTTAAATAAAGGGAACTTACAAATTTTATTTATGTTGACTATTTTATTCATAGCAGACACATTCACATCGTGTTTCCATTTAGGATGGCACACATTTTTATTTATGATACTAAATTCTTCGCCTGTGTCTATTATGAAGCGTAATGTTCTAACCGGATTATCTATCGTTATATAGGGTAAAAGTTTGTGACTTGTGTTTGAAAATTTGCGTCTGCATTTCCAATATTTACAATTTGTTCTGCAACATTACCTATGTTTATAGGTTGAGGATAACTTTGGGTATCCCGAGACTGTCTTTTTTGATGAGTTGAGTTACGATTATGAGTTTGAAATCTTTGATAATTTCTATTATTATTGTTTGTTATACGGATTCTAGCAGTATTATTGTCGTTCATAAACTGTCTATAGTTATTATTATTATGTCTATGATTGTAAAATCTATCACTATTATTGTAATTGTAGTTGTCAGTATAGTTGTTCATATTATTTCTATTGTATCTTGGATTGTGGTAATTATTACTGCGGTTTCATCATATTGTTGGGTTGTGTTCTGGTTACTAAAACTATTGCTAAATCTAGGTTGAGGTCTATTGTCTGAGTATCTTCTGTTTACAGGTCCATATTTTGTATAATTATGGTGTCTTGCTTTAGTTATCAATTTAAACGCCTCTTCTAGATCGTTTGGATTTCGCGAAAATATCAAGGTTTTTGTAGGTTCTGGCAAGTGATCTCTAAATGTAATTAAACCTTTTCTGTTTACTTCTTCCCTTGTACACTGTTCTTTATTGTGCGTCAAAGTTCTATTATTTATTCGGTTTATTATATTAGTGATTTTAAAATAATAATTTTCAATGGTCCCTTACAAGCTCAATGTTTTTAATTCGTCCATCAATTCAATACAAGTTGACTTTTCCCCATAATGTTTTTTCAAGGCGTTTTTGAATTCCTCTCAATTTACAGATTGTTCCCTATGAACAATTTCCCTAGTTCCTCCTACGCATTTTTTTATGTACGAAAAAATGATCAGTTTAGTGCAAAGCTCTAGGCTATTTACTATGGGCGCTAAATTATCTATTTGTTGGATAAAATCCGGTGCTGGTTCAGTACCATCAAAATTGCTAACATTTTTAATTAATTGTAAAAAAAAATTTAACTGATTTTTGTATTGCTGTCCATTATTGCAACCAACGTCAGTCTCACTTGCAATGGGACGAATAACAAAGGGAATTTACAATATGAAGTATTAATACTATTATTACTAAATATTAAACTAATGTAAATAACTTTAATGAATATAATTGATTATTATTAATATAATCTCAATTAAAATTAAATTATAATAAATAATAATAATAAATATATTTAATATCACCACTTCTAGTATTAAGCTCCTTTTTGGGGTTTATACGTCCATATGTTGCAGAAATTGCAACTGTTGTTGTATTTGTTGAAATTTACCACGTGCAGAATTGCAGTTGTGTTGTATTTGTTGAAATTTAATTCGCATTAATTTACTATCATCAACCGTTAATTCCAATGAGTTAATTTTTTAAATACGAGTATATATCTTCTGAACTGAATTTTCTTTCGTCTAATAGTACAACCATTATACTCGTAGTTCTTTATGTAATTTTATGGACAAAGTCAAACACTTCTTCACTTCAATTTTTTATTCAAAATTTTATTTATGGCACTAATCGTCAATTAATTCAATGTACAATTTTGATTAATATTTTTGCCTATCAACCGAAATTTTCCTCGTCGCATTTAATTCATTTTTATAATTAAATACATCAATTTCTCATTGTTTATTATATTTACTATCAAGATTGTTTATTTAATATTTATATATATTTATTATACAAGTAACGTAATTTATCTTTATTACATCCTCTCAACTCGATTGTTGAAAAGTATGTTTTTTTTATTT
Organism: Teleopsis dalmanni; assembly: GCF_002237135.1. Taxonomy (NCBI): domain Eukaryota; kingdom Metazoa; phylum Arthropoda; class Insecta; order Diptera; family Diopsidae; genus Teleopsis; species Teleopsis dalmanni. The sequence goes on along the minus strand of NC_051846.1, from coordinate 130,515,006 downwards.
ATTTTATTGTACCAAATAATACTTAAAATATTTACAACATGCTACTTTACAGTTTCTATAAATTTGAAGTAAACAAGTAGCAACAATTTAAAGACGATGAGTTGATTATGCCATTAAACCGTTTCTCCAAATTTATAGAAGCAGTTTACAATAACTAAAGAAAGGCAGGGGCGGATTAATACGATTATGTTACTTACATAGGTTTATACAATTTTAATTAATATATTAAACAATGCATATAGTTTTGTATTTTAAGAAAAAAAATTAAAGAAAGAAAGAAATTCGAAAAAAGACTGACTTGTTGGTAAAAGACCAATTAATGATCCTGCGTACCATAAACCGATTTTAAACCATGGTTCAAAGTTTCTTAAAGCTCACCTTACACGTGCTATATACTTATTCAGCGGTCGTGAGAGCGAGAGCTTGAGAGCGAGAAGCTGCCAGATCTCTCCCGCATAATCGCTGTAAAAATCACATGTAAAGATTGCTTTAAAGTTCTTGGTTTAATGTACCCACTTAGAAATCAATGTCAATATGTGACTATATATGTAGGAATATATTTTTTGAATATGAAAATATTTAATAATACAATATGTAATATGCTAGGTATGTAAATATATAAATGTTTATGGCAATAAATTTGTAAAATAAAGTACAAATTTATATAATAAAGCGAAAACATTTTCATTATGATTATTAATTTAATATTTGTTTAAAACATTTTATTTGATCATTGTATATTTTTACATTGTCCTTATCAGTGACGACGCGTGCCCTATCTGGAAGGGTGTGCGGCCCTTCTTTAATGTTGTTTTTACATGTACCACTTAAATTAAAATATATGAGATGTTTTATTAATAATAACCATATTATATTAGGCAACAATATATTCGCAATATTATATTAACAATTCATTAACAAAATAACATATTAAACAAATTAAATTAATAATATATATATAAGTTTAATATTATATCAATATGGAAGAAACAAAACTTTTCACATAATTCTCGTAACATCAAACCAACTTTTTTCAAACAAAATAGTTTGTACTTGGAAACATACATGTTTATGCAGTGGTCAAACAAAATCAAACCCACTTGCAACGTATAAATGTGCGGACAAGTACTGCGCACAGTAAGTGACAGAAATTCGTGGGTGCTACTGTTAAAAGGGGAGAGACGAAATGTGATAGAAATGTATGGTGAGATGAGCTGCAAACTTCAGCCGCTCATGCAACCACTTTGGCAAATCATTCATGTTGGATTCGTATGCATGCAGTTGATATTCGAATAGAACAGAAAATTACTCTCATACAATTCCCACTATATAAATCTCTATTTCTGATATTACGAACGGGAGCACACGCACATTATTTTGTTTATATGCAAAATATGAATGTGCGGCCAACTTCTTTGCATACAAAGGGGAGAGACGAAATAAAATAGAAATGTTCTGTGATTTGAGCTGCAAATATATGAGCACAACTAACAAGTATAGCAGCTAACAGAAGCA
>NC_051846.1:130502807-130513391 GCF_002237135.1 Teleopsis dalmanni | reverse complement strand
AACCGGTAGTGCCGCCTATTTATGTTGCTACCGGCATAGCTTTCTCAGACATAGCCAAAGCTGAGGCCGATTCTTTGGAGCTGCAATTTCAGCCCAATACTGATAGTGACTATAATTCCCTGGAGGAAGCAAATATTGTTGAAGAGGCTGCTAATTTTAGGAACCTGATGACAGATGAAAGCATCTCCCAGTGTTCCAGAGATGAGATTAACTGTATTATTTCGAGTCTAAAGGCCAGATCGGCACCCGGATATGATAATATCAGTAACAAATGCCTACGTAATCTTCCAGAAGACGCAATCCAATGCATCGTTAACATCATCAATTGAATGCTTAGGCTTGGTGAATTTCCAAAGGCCTGGAAGATGGCCTCAGTCGTAGTGTTTCCTAAACCGGACAAGAATCCTTCATATCCGCAGAACTGGCGTCCTATCAGTCTGCTCCCAACTATGGGGAAATTGGCAGAACGAGTAAATGATATGTTTTTTTTTTAGCCTAGTTAAAGCCTAGTGTGGGGTAGAGATAAGCCCCACAACCATTATAGAGTAAAAGTGCGCAATAGCACTAACTCAAGAAGAAGAAGAATCAAGATAAATGTTAAAAATGTCAAACATTGAAAGAGACAACAATGTTTGTCATTTTTGGTTTTTTATTTTGAATATATGTTTATATGTTTATTTACATATATTTAAATATGTAATTTCTTTATATACACTGAAAATGGTCTTCAGACGAAGATGGTCGGACGAAGTAGACCGAAATATTTGTAATTAAAACAAGTTTTGTGTAAAAATTAAATAAATTAAAAAGTGTAATTTTTAATATATTTTAAAAAACTTTTTTATAAACTTATGTGTTGAATAAACGACCTAAGCCCGGTAAAAATATAAAAAACTAATTAAATATTGGTCGTAATACCAATTTACTTATAATAATTTTATTAAAACAAATTCTAAAACTAATCAACCCGTGTTGAAAAAGTAAAAATATGAAAATTAGAAAATTTTGAACTTATTATAATAATTTTATTATAATGATAATTTTATTAAAATATATTCAAAAATCTGATCATTTTCAGTTACTTTCATATTAAATTAAACTAGTTTTAATACTTTTTTAACTTGTCTCCCAAACAATTTGCTTGGGAAAGAATTTGTGCAAAATTGGGAAAAAGCTCCCATTCGCAAATTATTCAGAATAGCAAAATTGGGAACAATGAACAAAATTCCCATTCCCAAATTATTCAGAATAGCAAAATTGGAAATAGGGAACAAACTCCCATTTCCATGCGATTCAGAATAGGGCTGATGTAAAAAATCCGATCATTATAAGATACTTACATATTAAATTAAATATGAAATTTTTTTTAAATTATCTCCCACATAATTTGCTTGGGAGAAATTTTGTGCAAAATAGGGAAAAAAACTCTTATTCCCATTTGATTCATCATAAGAGAATTGGGAATAGAGACCAAAACTCCCATTATCATGTGATTCAGAATAGGGGAACTGTGAAAAGAGAAAAAACTCCCATTCCCATGTGATTCAGAATAAGGGTGACTATCTCAATTGACCATTTGCTCTAACCAAAATTTAGACTTAGTATTCTGCTTATACCTAGTAAGAGTAACTACCAAAAGAAATGGCGATTCATTCATTACGCAGCAAAATGACTTCTAAGTAAAATGATTCCCGATGTAAATATCATAACACGGTTATATGTGTAAAACTGATATTGCCAGCTACGACAAATTCATACGAAACTAAGCATATACTTCTTAGTTTTATAGAACAAAAGTTATCTGAAATGAAATTCAAACGTAATAGTGTGATTGCGTTATTAATGGAAGTCTTGTGAACCACAAATGGTTAAAAAAATCGTGTTCCACACTTCATTTAATCCACACAATGGCTTTCGAATTCGTCAGATGCAAATCCAATGGTCCATTTCATCTGGGTCTTTTTGGAGACCAATGTGAGGACTTAAAAATGTGCTAGTATGGTTGAGCTGAAGAAAACAATTTTTCAGAAATGAACCAAAATACTGGAAGATCACATTCTTGAAGCATGCAACTCATTTTTTAACTGTTTGAAAGCCATAGTCAAGGCAAGAGGTGGCTACATTGAGCTAGAGTGATTGGATTCTGAAATTTCCACAAATTTTTGGTATTTGAATCAATAAAAAATAATTTTATACAAAAAAGATATGATCGCTTGAATAGGTAATACTTCAATCACATAACCCTGTGCAGTAACTACACCTGTACAATAACTAGGCGCCCTTCTGATATTCATTTCTCTTTTCAGCTTTCAGATATTAGCATACCACGTGCAACCGGTAAGCTGGCAATTAAACAAAAACATCTTAGTATTACAGAATAAATATAGATAAATGAAAAAATCATGTCAGATCTTACAATTTACTTGGTCCAAAGTGCACAACAAACGTACTATTCAGCTGTTTTAATAAAGCGAGATATTCTAAGCAATCATAGTCCATACTGACGGATAAGAAGCAACAAAACTTGATATATCGTATAATAACTTTTGTCGAAATTATAGTTCTGAAGAAGACAAGAAATTCGAGTCTTTTCTGAACACACAAATTTATAGACTTATAATGGAATTTGCAAAATTTGTTAGGTATATTTGTGCATTTAACAATAAGTGTAATTTGTGTAAGTCTGGTGCTTTGAATGCTTTACATATGATTATAATAAAATTGATTACAAATTTTGAATATTTTATAAGTAATATTTTATTTTATTGAATACATTAAAATGCATGCTTTAGTTTCGTTTTAAATAAAGATAAATATAAGTTATTTTAAATATAGCATATTTATCGTGCATAAAGCATAAAAACTTGAAATTATCATTGTTATATGTATGATCGCATAAATATTATAGCCTTATTTTTTTTTTAAAGTAAAAAAAGATCTTCGCTTTGGTTCATCCTTTTGTGAAATAGCTGGCAATGTTTGCGACCTGCTTTCTGCAACAGTTCCAGTTTCACTTTGAGCCTTTACAGAATTTACCCATAAAACCATTTCATTAGCTGCGTTTCAGCAAACATGATCCGCTCAATTTTACATGCAAAACAAAAACAATGGGGTGAACCAGCAATTGATCTGGTTCACTTTCTGGTTCAATGTGGAATGTATGTAAAAGATAAAAGTAGAACGTATTTTAATGCAAATGAGGTTGGCAATGCGATGCAACGGTGTAGTAAAATTATAAACAAATCTACATTTATATTTATTTATTATTGATTTTATTTATTTATTATTTATTTTATGTACTTATTTATTTAATATGTCATTATTCTTTATTTCTTTGTTTGAAGTAATGTTTTAATTATTACTAAAATTAAAATTATTACTTTATTTATTTACGTTTTATTATTATTGAAAAAGTGTTGTTTGATAATTTATTAAAATCAATTAATTTGAAATGAATATATAAACATTTAGTTGAATACATTTATTTAATTAAAACAGAACAATACATAAGGAAACAGGCTCTCCAACATACACGTTTATAAAAAAAACCATTGCAAACTGCTTGCAAGTTTAAGCTATATTCATTCTTCCTTTTGAAATAAGCCTAATTGCTATGGTGAGGTGCATTTATTTTAACATGTGTGCTGTCAATCACGAACGGAAATTTTGCAATTGATATAAGCTTAACACGAGTTCTTTCAATTATTCTCCATACAGAAAATTTTGGTATGCCAAAACAAATACCAAATTCGCGAAAGGTATTAATATTTGCCATATACCACAAAAATATGTAAATTTCCTTCATTGCTCTCGTCCAATTGTGACCACCACGTTTATTTTGTATTTGCTAATTGGATTTTATTAACAAATCTATTAAAATATGAAACATAATTAATATATAGCAATTGTATTTTTTATGCGCAAATACCAATCAAATAATCTTTAACGGAACAATTATTGATCGTTTCCATAAAATTTCCACTATATACATGCTGATGCACTTCATCCCTTGAGCTTAATACACTTGTACTAGTGTTTAAAAAGAAAATGGAGGAGTCAGTTTTGCTCGATAATTCTAATAAAATCTGCAATTTCCATTTATTCAAAAGTGATGATATTTAAGAAACATGCTAGAAGATTGAGAAATGATGAAAAATGGTACCTTGACGATGATCAATTAGAAGTGGTTAATAATTATAAATATCTAGGAATAAATATGAAATATAACGCAAAATTCGATAACCACTTGAACGAAAAGTTAAAGGAAGCTAAATTGGCTATTAATTGTACCTGGAAAAATGTCTCAGGAAATCCGAAAGTGTCACTGCCCGTAAAATACAAAGTTTTTGAAGCCACAGTTAAGTCAGTTCTAAATTATGCAGCGCAAATCTGGGGTGTTGATAAATATGACGCAGTAGAAAAATTGCAGACATTTTATATAAAGAGAACGTTTCGTTTGCCAAAAAATACCCCAAATTATATGGTGCATTTAGAAACTGGTCTACCGACGCTATATACCCAAACATTAAAATTGCATTTTGATTATATCAAACGTGTTAGGAATTTGCCAAGCAATAGGATTCAAAAAACATTTGCGCAGTACCTAATAAATGAAAAAAAATTATTTTTTGAAAAATGGTTAAAACTGGCATCCGAGTTAAATATAACTAATGGTTTGAGTATTAATGAAAACTGGAAAATGTGGCAAAAAAATATAATAACGAAACTAAGTATTGAAGAACGTAGAAATTTTGTAGAAACGGCGAGAAACAGTATATCGAGAGATGCATATAGCAAGTTGAATTATGATCTAGGTGTCAATAATTACTTTCACGAGCAATATGACCTAGAAACAATAAGGACAATCTTCAAAACCCGTGGCGAGCTCCTACGATTGTGCTACGTGCTGCACGAAAGTCTAGACACGTTGTGTACGATATGCAACCTTAAATTGAAATTTTTAAAGAACATAGATTGCTGTACTTCGGAAAACCCGCGCTCGATATCAATGAAACCATACGGTTACTGAATGGCACCAACTGGAGATTGTTAACGGCGTGTGGGGTTTTAAGTCCATAAATTTAAAATTCAAACACATTTTTATTTTTTAATATCAAATTCAATTATTTATTTTATTTATCATATTAACAAACTTAGTGTACACTTTTCAATATAACGTTCAGAACTCGACTGTCGTATAATTATATTTTTCATACCGATCATAGTTCGGTTTTATAATAATCTATTTTACATTTTACTATTTTCTTAAATTCTATTGGTTAATATATTTCTTAGTTTCTATATACTTACGTCATTGGTCAACAATATCATTTCTTAATAGTTGACACACATATGGTGACCAACTGTAAAAGTGGGCAAATCATATTGAATGCACAATTGCTTGCAATATGATCCGCACAACACTTGACATATTTTAATGTGTTCTAGATTCCGAAATCCAAATTGCCAAGCGCATGCTGAAGTAATTATACTTCGCTATGCACTAAAACGTTTGTCATAAAGAAATGACAAAACAAAGGAGTCGAATTACCAAAATTCGAAATTTTTTTTTTTTTTTATTTTAAATGTTTGACCATGATCATAAGTAATAATTGTAGATAATTAATTGTAGATTAAAAAAAAATATTTTTTTGTTTTTATTTTTATAAATATCATAAGTATTGTGAAATTATACAAAATATATAAAAATAATAACAATCTAGCACGAACTAACTAATTGTTAGTTCAGCACACAACAAACACGGACGTTTTTTTAAGCCGGTCTTGGTGAATTTTAAATTGCAGTTTAAAACAAGTAGATAAAGTAGATAACACGTATTTTTATGATAATTGTTTTGTTGTTGACACAAAAACACGGATATTATTTAAAAATAAAACAAACAAAAAAGTAACTACATAAAACATTAAATTGAGAAAAGTGCGCGTTATTTCAATTTTCGTTGACTTTCTCTTTGCAAAACTATAAAAATACTCAAACAGCTGACAGGGACAGCAGATTAATTTCTAAAGTTCTTATTATATATTTTTAGCAAAAGTGAAACACGGTCCGATGTATTTTTAACATGTTCTTTACTTCGCTTTATTAACTATACTAAAAATGAATAATGAATAATAATTACAAAAGGAATATAGAATAATGACAGGCCAGAGTTGCCAGGCAATTAATATTTAAAAAGTACTTTACATAACAACACCCCCTCTTAAAGTGCTTTTATTATGTATAAAATATGACTTTAATATTTCATTCCTAATTTCCGTAAGCAATTAACATGCTTTTCTGTAGTGAGTCCTTTGGTAAGGACGTCTGCGGGCATTTCTTCTGTTGGCATATATTTGATTTTAACAGTGCCGTCGTTAACCTTGCTGCGAATAAAGTGATAACGAATATCAATGTGCTTTGTCCGTGGATGATACCTGAAGCTTTCCGTTAATTTTTGAGCGCTTTGATTATCATTAAAGATTTCAATTGTCTTACTTGTAATGCCAACATCATCAAGGATTGCCTTTAGATATAACGCTTCTTTTGTGGCCTCAGATATGGCCATATATTCTGATTCAGTGCTTGAAAGCGCTACTGTACGTTGCTTTCGAGCTTCCCAACATATCGCTGCTCCTGATATAATGAACGCATACCCTGAATATGAACGTCTATCGTTTAAGTCAGCGCCCCAATCAGCGTCAACCAGACCATACAATTCTTCATTGTTTTTCTCATACAATAGACCATAGTTGCTTGTACCTTTAAGGTATCTTAGAATTCGTTTTGCTGCTTTCCAATGTTCCACGTTATAATTTGAATTGAACTGGCTAAGAAAGTTTACAGCAAACGCAATATCAGGTCGAGTTGTAACAGCTAAGTACATTAATGCTCCTATCAAGCTTTGATAGGGATACATCTTCATAACACCTTCATCAATTTTTGTTGGTTTCGTTAACTTAATGTTCAATTCTATGGGAGTCTTCACTGGTTTACAGTCTTTCATATTGAACTTTTCAATGATGCTTTTTGCATACTTCTCTTGTGAAAGAAAAACTTGATGCTTGCTTAAATTTTGATGAAACTCGATGCCAAGACAATTACTTACTATTCCCAAATCCTTCATTTCGAAATCATTCGCAAGTGCAGCCTTTATTTCTTTTATACGAAACTTATTATTGGACGCTATTAGTAAATCATCTACATATATTGTCATCAAAACAATGTCGTTACCTTCACGCTTAGTGAATACACAAGGATCCTGTTGTACTGCACTTAGACCCATATTCTGTAGTTTCTTTGTCAATTTCATGTACCATGATAGCCCAGACTGACGGAGTCCATAAAGAGCTTTCTTTAATAAACATACAGGTGACTTACTTGATTTAATCGCCTTTAACCAATGCTGCGCTGTTTCTTTAACTTTTCCACACAATATTGTTGAAGTTTTTCCCACTGGTTTTGATGAAACAACTTTGTTCAGGAATGGTATAAGATAATCGGGAATTTCCATGAAGACACTCTCTTCGAGCTCTCCATTTAGGTATGCTGTAATGACATCCATCTGATGGATCTCCAAATCCATTTTTGCTGCCAGTGCCGCAAGTAGTCTTATAGATGTTGAACGAGCGACTGGAGAAAACGTATCATGAAAGTCTTCACCTGGTCGTTGTGCAAAACCCTTCGCTACTAATCGTACTTTCTGTTTTCCGTCATCTTTAGTTCGAAGCACGAATCTATTCCCAATAACTTTTCGTGATTTCGGTCTTTCGACCACTTCCCATGTTTTATTCTTTAGTTGTGCCACCATTTCGTCTTCTAGCGCTTTTGACCAGGAATTTGTTTCATCGCTTTCAAGTGCCTCCAAAATCGTTACTGGAGTTTGATATGTAGTGAGAAACGCCATTTCACAATCTTCAAAAACGTTGTTGTCAGGTTCATCATCTGAATGGTTTTTATCAGCAATTTTTCTTACTGAACTTGTATTTTCGTCTTCGTTGGATGATTCTTCACCATTCCGATTTGACGTGTAATATTCTTTTCGAGGCCTACCGCGTGAATTTGTGCGAATAAGTCTCGGACGACCTCTTCTACGAATGGAGTTTTCTTCTCGCGTATCTGTATTTTCTACAATTTTCGGATTGACCGACAGTTTCTGATTTTCACAATTTTCGAACGCAATATCGATATAATCATTTGTTTGGCAGTCGTTTTCATTGTTAATATAAATGTTTTCGTATTTATTATGATAGATATTTTTGTTTACGAACACGACATCACGGCTTATTGTTATATTTCGTTTTGTAGGTGACCACAGCCGATAGGCTTTCGCTTCGTTTGAATATCCAACAAACATGTAAGGTTCTGACTTAGAATCGAATTTATCTCTAGTCTTATCCTTTTTTAGGACATATGCTTTAGAGCCAAATACTTGAAAATGTACAATAGTTGGCATTTTACCAGTCCACAACTTGTGCGGTACTACACCGTTCAATGCTTTTGTAGGACACCTATTTCGAATATAGCACGCTGTATTTATGGCCTCTGCCCAAAAATTTGGCGGAACTTCAGCTTGTTTCATCATGCAACGGGCCATTTCAACTAGAGTTCTGTTTTTACGTTCAGCAATACCATTTTGCTCCGGCGTATATGGAGCAGTTAAGCGTCTTTGTATACCAAATTTCCTCAAGAATAAATTAAATTCAGAATTAACGTATTCTCTACCATTGTCTGATTGTAAAGCCTTAATTCGTTTACCCGTAAATGTTTCTACTGCTCTTTTGTATTGCTTAAATACATTTAATACATCGGATTTTTGTTTTATAAAATATACTTGACAATAGCGTGATTTGTCATCAATAAATGTTACGAAATATTTTGCATCCGAATTTGATGCTGTTCTCATTGGTCCGCACACATCACTATGCACGATCTCTAATAAGTCACTTGTTCTAGTTTCTTTACTCTTAGGAAATGGTTTTTGTATTTGTTTTTCACTAATACAAATTTCGCAAGTCGGAAGTTTTTGTTTAGGATTTAATTTTAATCCGTGTACTAGGTTATTACTAGCCAATTTTTTAAGATCGTTTTCATTTATGTGGCCCATTTTCTGGTGCCACTTTTCAATGTCACATTTTTCTTCAGCAACTTGTGCAAAATGATTTTTATTTTCAACAATAAAAAGATTTCCACGTCTTTTCGCTCGAGTTATAACCTTCTGATATTTGTCCAATACGATTGCATCTGAAGGGCGAAAATGCACTTCATATCCGCTGTCTACTATTTTTGATACAGAAAGTAGACTTGTACGCAAGTCCTCGACATATAGAACTTCTTTAAGATCAATGTTATTATCACGACCGTATACGTCTACAGTTATTTTCATTTTACCGACGCCGTTTATATTTGTTGTGTTGTCGTTTGCTAAGTTAAGCACTTTATTCGATTTTTGAAAGTCTGTAAAATATTCACGGTTTGCACTTAAATGGGCAGTACATCCACTATCTAGGCACCAATAATTGTCTTTTATTGAGCTAATAAATGCATCTTCAACATGATAGCTAAAATTATTGTTTACAGATTTTTCCGAATTTTTCAATTGCGTGTTATTTTCAGCTTTTGCTTTATTTTTACATTCACGTGCAAAATGTCCGATTTTGCCACAATTAAAACATTGTTTGTTTCGTTTAGAATCACTGTATCGTTTGTTTTGTTTTGCGTTTCGGCTTTTATTTCGATTTATGTATAGAGAGTTTTCATCACTATGTCTGTCTTCTTTTGTCCTTTGCGATTCAGCTTCTTCTAATATTTTCACTCGAAGTATGTCTGGCTTTGGCAGCTCGTCGCGCGTTTCTAACGCGCACCTGAAAATATTAAAAGAGTCGGGTAGGCTATATAGGAGCAGTATGGCCAGAAGCTCATCCCCGATGGTGACGTCAATTTCCTTTAATTTTGCCACGGCTTCAAAAAAATCGTTGAGGTGCTCTCTAACCTTTTCACCCTCCTTCATGCGCGAAAGTGCAACCTTTTTCAGCAACGTCGCCTTGCGCGCAGGCCCTTTTGATGAATATGTGGCTTGTAGTTTCATCCACATTTCGTTTGAATTTGTGCATTCTGCAATTAATCTTAATTCTGATGCACTTACTGATAACATTATATCAGCGCACGCTTTCTGATCAAAGCTGATCCATTTTGCAGCCGCTTCGCCCGTTGGACACGACGCAGTACCTTCGACATATGACCATAAATCGTTTTTTATGAGAATAGCTTTCATTTGTAATTTCCATGTATCGTAGTTTTCCGCGTTAAGCGGTTCAACTCGAATCACCGTTCCCGACATTTTTATACACGTATTAAATCTACTTTTTATGTGCACGTGCTTTTTACTTCGCAGTGGAAGCGTGCTGGGCCCATAACCTATTATATATTTTTAGCAAAAGTGAAACACGGTCCGATGTATTTTTAACATGTTCTTTACTTCGCTTTATTAACTATACTAAAAATGAATAATGAATAATAATTACAAAAGGAATATAGAATAATGACAGGCCAGAGTTGCCAGGCAATTAATATTTAAAAAGTACTTT
>NC_051846.1:130493537-130502707 GCF_002237135.1 Teleopsis dalmanni | reverse complement strand
GGATATTTCTTCAGAAATATATGTTTTAGAATTGACAACTGTTAATTTAGCATTAGTAATACTATTATATGTAGGTTTAATTTGATATACTCCAATATTTAATTGTCAGATAATATAATTTGTTTTAGTTTTACAGGCTAACTAACTAAAACTTAATATTTTTTTAAGTGTATTTTCAATTACAAAAAATTGCCAAGATTAAACCAGTAGGCGTGAATCGCAACATCGGCGTATAAAATTGAGTTATGAAGCTTTTAAAGTTGCACGTCGTATCCATATAATACAGATTTGTTGGAGTCTTGATCTAATATTTTAGCAAGTCTGGGAACTTCTTCAGTACACACACTCTTTCTAAGCAGAGAACAATTTGCAATCTTACGGCAATGATAAAATCTGATACCCAAAATATAAACAGACCTATTGTGGCTGCGAAGAACGATGGTGAAACAGCGCTTGTACAGAAAGAGTACAAAAAGGACGCACAAACTAAAGTTTATTTTTATTTACGCTGACGTCTGAACGATCGTTGGACATAATTAATGTTAGTTTTAACGCTCAAAATGTTATATCCCTTGATTATAGGAATGAAGTAGCGGCATGCTGTTAAAAGTTTTGTGTGCCGTGGTTGTTAGCATTGCACTCGTCGTAGTCATTCCGCTGCCCCTGCCGCTGCCCCTGCCGCTGCTGTTAATGCTGGTGTTGTTTTTCTGCTTTTATTTCTGGTCCTCAAGGCAGTCATGGGGAAACTTTTTTTGACGATTACTGTAATTCGTCTGCCGCAAACAATAATTACTTTCCATTACGAAAATGGCCGGCATATTATCACCTGAACATCACATACCGTCATAAACAGACACACACATATACCAATGCACACGTACGCAACTACAAAAAATCCAATCTACGTTTGAGAATATGCGTGTGGAAGACTTAGTCTCAGGTGCAACTGCATTGAATACAAAATAGTTTGCGATCGCCGTACTACGAGGCGCACAGTGTGCGGAACGCCATGGCCTGCCAGAACAAACTGTGCATAAATGATAATAAAACTTGACAACTCAATCAGGATCCATAAAATCAATGTGAGCAAATTACTTTTAAACGACGAACACCCGTAATCAATGTCGGAACAAGTTTATTAAACCGTGCCTAAATTGATTGCGAATTGATATCTCTCATTCTTATGATTTCCACCATTGTTTTCAAGTGGTTAACGGACCAAACAAAAGAAATAAATATTTGCGTGTTTTGGTGTTATGAATACCAAAAGTATTTCAATTAATCATTTTATTTAAACAAAATTCTTTCCAAAATTGTTTTAATTTTTTTAAACTTTACACCTTTAAGTTGTTCTTAAACTGTGATTATACGGATAGGCACTCCATGAGTAAACTGCTTTAATAATCAATGAAGCACAACATTCAATGTAAAAGTGTTTTTTTATATCCTGCGGCTTTGGGGGTACTACAACATCTCCTCAGACAAAAATTAACTAGCTACATTCAAAGTACTAGTTGTAAAAAAATTTGTAAAGAACTTTCTGTCTAGGATTACTATATCGACAATTATAATATTATATTATATTATTTAAAAAGGATTACTGCACTGACAGATCTGACAAATCTATTGTACCCTTTAGTCGGATGAGATTGTTTCTCCAAGTCCGATTTCTTTAATGAAAGACAGTATAGAGCCTATCTTCCCTAGTCTTAAATTCTAATGATCCATGAAATACCCTCCTAGGTGTTTCTTCCGCTGTGCATCAGTGACGGACAATCCCCAAGTACATGGTATGCAGTTTCTCTCCCCTTCTCTGCAGTGTCTACAGTCTGAGTTGGATTGCAATTACAATCAAAAGGTATCAAATTTCTTAGTAAGTCTAGTATATTCGCAACATATTTATTTAAAGATCAGAGTATGTACTTCAAATATTCTATTATTCTATTAATTTTTGAAGTTCAATCTGTTTTTGCCAAAGACTCAGATATCTAGAAAAGAAGCAGTTGCATATTTTAAAGTAATGAAATTTGAAAACAGTTGTTCTATCTATTTTTGACATAATACCGAAATTCTTAGTAAATCAGAGAATAAACAAAGAATTCATTAATGTAACTTGCTGCTTTTATCTATCCCAAGTTAAAATCAATAAAGCTAGACAGCAGAGCTTTTTAAAATCAAAACTGGATTTGTATACAAAATAAAACTCAACAATATTTTACTTGAGCAGTTCCCTCATCAATTGAAACATCGCCAAATGTGAAAATATTTAATATCTGAGAACTGAAATATCTGGACTTTTTGTTGATGCGGCAAAAATCAATAAAATGACAGTTTAAAAAAAAACTAAAAGTTTAGGTAATATAAGGTACTCAAAAAGCACAAGAATGGACTTTACCTACCATAAAGCTTATAATAAGTTATTGAACATAAAAACTTACAAAAAGATTCAATATGACGAGGTTCGGATGGATGATAAATAGCCACTGAAAAATATCCGAATTTGCAGTGGCTTGAAAAATTCTTCTGGTTCAATAACATTGGTGGAACTCATCGACTTATCAACTTAATAGATCATCGAAGAGTTGTGTTAAAAATACATCCCAAGTTAAAGTCACAAAAACGAAGCCGGAAGCAGTAAAAGCTAAGTGCTGTCATTAAGAGTACTGAAATCGTTAGTATAAAAATAGTGCAACAATAAGGCATCATATTATATATGACATCATAAGCACGAACATAAAATAATTTTACAATTTTGCAAATACGCTCTCTTAATTTACCTCAACATACAAAGTTATCTCACGCATTTTTTATTACATTTTTGCAAGGTGGTTCACATGGTTTCATTCCCTGAGATTTAACTATTTTCAATTATTTTATTTTCTCCAATTGAATACAAAAAACTGAAAGAATAGAATGAACAGAACAGAAAATAAAAATGCTTCAAAACAAAATGAAATAGCTTAAAATAGGCACAATTCAATTTTATTGTTTCTAAATTAACCTAACCAGACCCAAAATATTGGCTCCATTTAAGTTTATTAGGGTAAACCCAACAAGTATGTTCTTATACCAAAAAAATTCCAACAAATTTTATTCGTTAGGGGCTTTGTGTGTATTCCTGCATGGAGAATAACGAAATAATGCCAATTTTCCAATTTGCAGGCGGCCTAAACGAATTGCCCGTACGCCCACAACACCCACAACACCCACACATCTACACACCCACAACAACCAGCACGCAGAAACAATAATAAATGCTCGACGAACCAACAAATTACATGTTCAACAAACTCAAAATAAACGACTACTTGTATACATGTACATTTAGTGTCACACAACCGAACAAACAAGAACTCATATGCGCCTTTTTATGGGACATGGCCACATGAATCCGGGCAGCAAATGATCTGCAGCTACTGTAAAGTAAAATTGCTTAGTGAGAAAGTAAAGCTTTGAGTGCTGGATTGGAATGTGTGTGCGCTGGGATGAGTTGCTAATTCACAGAAGACTGCTAGTGCCACTTAAGCAACATTGTCCTTCCGCTGCTCTGCCGCAGAGTCTACATACATACATTAACTGAGTCATTTCTTTCCAAAGAGAAACCACAGAATTTCTATGAGCTGCAATCTGTTTCAATATATGCAAACATAAGCGTTGATACAATTTAAGCGCATGTTGCTGGATGAGGGTGTTCATTGTGTTGAACATGGTTGCTTTGAAATGGTCATTGACGGGTGTGAAGTGTATAGCTGACTCCCAAGGGTCTCATAACTCTTGACAAGCTCATCTTTTACTTAAGTTTTACATAATTTTTACGTTTTGGGAAGAAAACAATTTATGTCCATGAAAGCAAAATGATGAAAGCGCTTATTGCTGTAATTTTCACTAAAGCAGATGTTAATAAAGCAAAATCAAGAAGCTCGGAATCTTCGTTTTATCAAATTTTATCTCACACTCAACAAAGAACACCTTCAGTGGCATATAGCAACATTAACCTATTTCTAAGGAAATGCCAACAAATATTTTATATTAACAAAATGACTTAGTTTACTATTAAGATGTGGGTGCGTTTAGTTATTAAGTCAATTAAGATCCAAGGATTTTGACAAAATTTTCAGTGGATTTATTTTATTTATTAATTTATTTTAAACGCCAATACTTTGGTAAGTACCCCTTTGATTAAATAAATATCATTAGACATCAGTTCTAATTAATTCAGTTAACAACTCCAGAGATTCTAAGCTTAAAAGAATTATTTTGCTTCTACAATGAAATCGTTCATGCAAATCTTCACATAAAAAATTGTTTCCCAACACAACATCGACCTCATGGAACAGGTATCCGCTTCAATAAGAGCTAATATAATACTAACTGTATTATCGCTCTAGACTACAATTTTTATGTCTTTAAGCGTATATTCATCCTTGCTGTTAAATAAAAATTCCACATTAAAGTTACACTAAGAAACGTTTTAAAATGTCATATTAAATTTAATGGTAATTAATAAGATCGTTAATAGTAATAATCCACATATTAGGTACCTGCCTGCTCTCGAGCAGCCATAACAATTGATACTTCAAGAAATCTATAGGTTCGTCTTTTGTTTGTGGTAAACTCATATTTGGTTATTTGCGTCACACTTTCGAATTAATCTATTTGTAATTGGCTACAGTAAACTATACGGTTCTTAATAAATTTTGAAAATTTATAGTCGTCACATACAAGCGATGATCTCCGAAGTCTGCGAAGACGTTTGCACCAGTTATATAGCCTTGCAAACAATTGCACAATAAAAAGACTATTGCAATTTTATTAAGGCGCTAAGGCAATTTCTATAAAAACATATATTTTTGTCCATTAATTTTTGTTCGTCAAACCATCTGGCATTTTAGCCAATAACAGTGGCGACTTACGAGTATAAAGTCTATATTCGAATTTATTTGGTACAGATTTTTATTAATTATCCAAATCAAAAACATAAAAACATATACTTCCATGTTTTTGAACTTAGCATTTGTAACAGAACAACAATATATACAATAGCATCAAACAAACTTTAATTACATTCGTAATTTTCATTTTACATTTTCCTTAAGAATTGAGATAACATACAGTTGAAGAAAAGATTGAAGAGGAAATATCTTCCTCTTAAAATATTCGAACGCTCAGAATAAAATCATACTACGTTCCTTTGGAACATGCAAATAAGTAAAAGCCATGACTGCCATTTGATATGGGCAAGCGGTTCAAATAAAGAAGTGAGAGAAAATATTGCAGAACCATATCAATGCATATTCTATGTGCCAGAAGATTTACTAAATAAAAAGTTGTGTACGACTCGGAAAATTGTTTTATTCCTACTAAAACACAAAGTATAATTACAAGCGTTTGCGAAATGATCAGAAACTGCTGCCAAGAGCAAACTCAAAAGCAAAAACCTATTCAAACTTTAAGGAAGGATTTTAAAAGTATTTATGACGACGGTGCCCTCATAGATGAATAGAACCACATAACAAAAGTCATCGCTTGGGTGGTACAAGGCTTAACAGCTGTTTTAAATTCCTCAGTAAAATTCCGTTTAATCAAATCTATTTCTAAATCTGTGCTTTAAATAAACCATATGTTGAGTTCTTTGATTTCATGAAGTACTGGGCTTCAATGAACTGATTTTAAGTATAACAACAGCTTATTCAAAGATTTTCAGGTAAACGAGATCCTTAGGCTTGTTTTAAGTAATATTAATTGCAAGCTGAGTTTTCGGAAATATATGTTGACAGTGTAATTTTGGGCAATGTAAGTGAGTACTGTTAGTCGTGGTTTAATTTTTTATTTAAATAAAGTAATAATATCGTATTTGAGGAATTCAATTTAATAAAAGGAATATCTCAGTTTTACTGTTATTTCTATAAAAATATTTATTCAAGAACGATCTTTATATTGAAGTAGTTGACTACTTTCGTTAGAAAAGTACACGAAAGAGTACATTTACAAGATCGATGATAGGAATTAAAGAGATAACGCGCCGCCTAGGCTTAAACATAGTAGGGAAAATACATATACAAATCAGAGAAACACATTATAAATGAAACAGACGCCAGTTGTGAACACCCAGACAAAAAGATTACGTCGCTACTGTTACTCACAAATAAACTTGATGGGATATTTTAAAATTCTCCTATAGTTTGATTTTAAATAAAAGAATAGAACACAGTAATAGATTTTGTTGCTCCTTTATACTTAGTTGCATTTGGACCTAATGGGATATTAACCCATAAATATAACATTCAAAGAACTGTTTTTAGGAATGTAATATCTCGTTTTTCAATAGTCTAAAACTCTAAAATTAAACATTGTACCGAAACGGTGCTTTTAATATTTATTTCTAATCTAATGAGTGTAGATTCGGTTAATGGAGCTTCTGTGTTTTATCAGATCATGTTCAATATTACTGAGTTTTTGATTTCCTGTTTTTTTTTCTTGGTATTTCTACTGCTATTATATTTGTTTGATCCGTTTTATGAAACAGCGATAAAGTTTGTCCCAACATTTTCATCTAATCTGGAGAGATATAATACCTATTTGCAACTAAGTATGAATGTCACTAGATTCTCTATACAATCAAATAAACGTAGAATTTGTTAATAAAATTTGTTTTTAATATAAAAGGAAATATTTACTATATGGTATAAGGCCAATTAAAAAACTATCTCATTGGATTTCGTCATCCCAGATATATAATTTGTATGGGATAAAACAATCATCGAAAGCTTTGACTTGAAAAAATTGAGATGTATGTGTGATACTTTTTTCGGCTTCTATTTGAATTTTATAAAATGCAAATTTTTAAATAGATTATATTTTAAAATGTACTTAAATGGTTGCCTTATTTGTTAGTTGGTCTCCTTCTAGCATTTCGAAATTTAGTCAAAAATTTAAATATATTAAATGCAATGTCAGATTAAAAATTCTAATTCTTTGTACGGAGCTACAAAAAAGGCGTTTGTTGAATAAACTACAATTGAATATATTTAAGAAGGGATACAAACTTTTTAAATTCGAAAGGGCGTTGGTTTTGGCTGCATTTGATTTTGAATTCGATAAGACTCACCAAATTGCCAAATTACTCCGACCTTATTTGAGACTCCAAACAAGCCCTTTGTTCAATGATACTCTACTAATTAGGGTCTAATTGAGCGCATTCTAGTTAAGGAAGAGGTGGTAGTATTTAGGAACTTTTAAAATGGGGAGTGATTTACTTTCATACAAATCGCATAACTCGTAAACCAGTTAAGAATGACTAGGAAAAAGATTGCAATTGAAATAATAACACGCTAAAATTGAGCTATAGTACAAGAATTTCCATTAGTTTCACTCAAAACGACTTATAGGGTATGGTTTCTTTTTACAGCATTTACAGATTATGATGAAAATAATCAAGGCTTGTATGCTTCTATGAGTGTATGAGTGTAAGAGTGTAGCAGTAACTTAATTACATATTTCGAGTTTTACAAAATTAGAACAATAATTAGAATTTAGATCGGTCATATCCGTAACAAAGTGAAGCATTTTGAGAGTATTTCAGCTGCTCCACAGTCTCACTAATTTCATTAATATTGCTTCCTATAATTATACTTAATATTTCTATTATGTGTATTCGTTTCTTGGCTATCTGAGGGGATACTAACGAGCAAACTACAAATTAACTTGTTACTGCCAAAAAAGAAATAAATTAATGAAAAATGTAACAAAAAAAGAATTTATCAATCTTCTGACAAAACTGCAGTTCTTTGAGTTTCTGTGCCGCTACACGCCTATTAGGGCGACCGAGCACATACACAGTCGCTGTTATGCTCACTGAAGGAAATTACTTACCATTAGTCATTTTTATTGTTTTCTTTTAAAAATTTGGCTTTATTCCAAACAAAACAATTTGGGACGTTTCCATTTGAAACATTTTCTGGTTTTGATTATTTGTAAGAGCTGCTGTTGTGTGAGCGACGCAGAAAAGTAGCCCAGAAACGTTAATAATGCCAATCGCCTTAGATGTCGGAAAGGACGTCGAAGTCGCAAGTGTGTTACGACTTGCGGCTTCGACACAAGGCAGTTGATGGTGCGGCCATGGCAGTGGCAATGGCAGCAACGGGGCATATATTAATAGGAACACTTTTAGATCTTAAATAAACGATAAAACACTCTTTCGTTTACGACATTTTAATTAACTCTGCTTTCTAGACTTGTTTATTTTTCTTCTCTTTTCTCTATTCTTCTCTTTCAATTATCTGAATCAAATAAAAGGAGCGAGCATATCAAATATATTGATTTATTCATCATATCATCAAACTTGGCTTAATGTGGTCAATTTATTCTATGTCTTTGATTCTTCTAACTGTTTTTTTCTCGAACATTTGTCGGTAGAGTTGCTCTTCATGTATAAACAAGCTTATTATACTCGTATTTCGGTGGCCTGTTTTATTCGACACAAAACACTGTTGATGGATTACCGCTTCATTCACGTTCGTGAACGTAGCGTCATTTAATCATTAACAAATTGTTGAAATAAATAATAAGAAATAGTTTTATTACATTTGAATAATTTAATGCAATCATTAACCGATAATGCGTACCGCAGCACGAGATAATAAGAAGTGTTCGTTAGGGCTGGAGTCCAAGCATATACAGAACAAATATATACATCATTTTATCCAGAGATTTTCCTACATTTATTTGATCAAACTTTTAGAATGCAGTTTAATTCAAAAAAATGTATTTATAATATTGGCTTAAGAGGACATCTTATTACCACTTTAGTCTATTACCACTTTACTACTTTCGTATTTTGATAGCGGTTTGTAGACAGCCGTGTGGACAGAATTAGTGGACAAAATTTTAGTCAACGAAAATTTCTCAACAACAACCAAAATCTTCATTAAAACTCAAGGAACTGACATGTAAAACCTCAGTAGCATTTATTCTACTGAATAGTGTGTACTTCCATTAATCGACACCTGTCACTGTGTAAATATCACTTCTTTGGAAAAAGTCATTACTGGAGCATTTAATTCACAGAAAAATCATTCAAAGTATTGGACAGATGGAATTACAGCACTTTTATTAGTGAGATGACTTGCAATTTTGGCAGTTTGTCAGTAATTAGTTTTTATTGGCGCATG
>NC_051846.1:130489250-130493437 GCF_002237135.1 Teleopsis dalmanni | reverse complement strand
AATACTGTAACCAATAGCATTTGAGTAAATAATTAAATGTAAAATATGGTACCGAACTGTTTTCAGTATTATTTGTTATATTTTGTTTTATTTAAAAAATGCTTTAAGAGTAAAAAAACCCTTTTATTGCATCATCTTAGAACTAACAAAAAAAAATAACAAAAAAGAGAAAAAAAATAGAGAGATACATAATATGTTCACAATATATAACAATTTACAAATTATTTAATAATAAAGCAAAAAAAGAAGAAATTGAATTAAAAATTTAACTTAAAAATTAAATTAATTTAAAATTAAAAAAAAAAATGACAATTAAAAAAAAATAACAATTAAAAAGAATAGAAAATAGAAATAACTGTCAGAACGGGTGGTATCAGGATAATTCATTAATCAGCAGTTTTTTAAAAGTTCCTGCTTTTGTTGTGTTTCTGGTTTCACATGAAAGCGAATTCAATACTCTGATAGAATGGACAAAGAAAAAACTTGATGTGGAAGTGAAGTTTAATCTTGGAATAATAAATAAAAGAGATCTATTGGATCGTGTTTGTTGCAGACATTCAAAAAGGTATTCAGGTGATTTAGTATTTATCAATTTAAATAGGAATAGACAGACACGAATCTTAATAAACTGTTCAATGTCATAAGATTGCATTTCTGAATTTGCCCAGATATTCAAATCTTCTGAGACCGTAAACATATCGTGTCATGGAATTGGTTAAACTTCTTAACTTAGTTAGAAGTTTAAAAGGTAAACATAAACATAACATTGCAAATGTATGCGTGTCAAACTGAAGAAACACAGCAAATTTCATTGCGTAAACTCCATGAACTCACATCACACTTTCTTCCCTCTCTCATATATAAGTAACCGGTTTTCAAGTTCATGTTCATGTTACGTTCATGATAGTGTAAATCGGCCCAATGATTATAAAAATAAAAATAAATCTGAATACAATATAAAAATCTGTGTTTGAAATTTAGTTGGTGAACATATCTCCACAATTGTAATCACAGAGTTATGCTGAACGCAACGATTCCACAACGTGATCAGTGAAATGCGCTGACACGGCACAACGTGCACGGATAACATAGCTTGTCAAGCATACAAGAAGCGGGTGAAAATCAACTCAGAGCAGAATTGAAGTCTGTAATGACTTCAATGCTATACATTAAAGTAATTAATAAATAGCAATACCTACATATAAATGTATTCATAAATTGTGTTATTTATTATATTACAATGAATTAATTTAAAATATCCAAAACATATAATGTAGAACATAAAACAAATACCCAATTATTGTTTAATTCGAAGTGCATGCAGGAAATAACAACTGTGCTATACATTAAAGTAATTAATTAATAACAGAACCTATATTTAAATATGTTCATAAATTATGTTGATTATTAAATTAAATTGTGCTTAATTAATCACAGAGTTTGACACAACAGCAAAGCGCGACGACCTCGACACTATACACGTCATCAACAACTGCGCTGTCATCTTCGGCTTTACCAATAATACCAGCAACTAACTCAAGCGCTTATTCGAACCAACCTGAAACAGTTGCCACAATTCATCAACACTCGCAAGTAGACCAGCGACTCCAACAGTAGAAAGCATAATTAACGACACTAACAACAGCACGCACAGTTTCGGTCTTAGCGACAGCATTACAGTCAGAACCAAGATTCAACAGTAGCAGAGTCTGCAGTCACAGCGAAAGCAGCGACGAGCGGAGCAAAAATAACTAATAAACTTAGACAAAATGTGTACTTCTTTGGGAATACAACACACCGTATTTAATTATGGTAATAAAATATTTTGTGAAATAATAAAATATCCTAAGTACTGGCATTTTCCACTTGAGAAAACATGTGTCTTTGTATTATTAACCTTTGTTTTGGGGCAACATTAAAGTAATTAAGTAATAATACAGTCCACTAAAAATAACCGATAACAGACAGAATAATATTTCAGCCCTTTTTTTTTGTTAAGTTAATTTAAAGAAGGCGTAGAATTTTAAAAATAAAATTAATTTTGAAAGAGAATTGAAGGAGTTCAGTTAATTTTAAGATTTTATAGCATAAGTTGCGAAGACTCTCCAAAACATTTAAGATGCTAATTGTTTCAACGACTGAGAAAAAGTAGAAACATATTATAAGTTTTTCGTTTGAAATTAATAGCTAAAAAAATTGAAAAGTTAAAAAGAATTAATAGTAAAAAAAAGCAAATTATAAACAAAAAATTATCACACATACATTCTTTTATTGAATGTGCTATTTACCTGACTGCTGTAAATAATTAAAAAAAAACTATTATATCCATGAGTTATGATTGTTTTATTAATAAACATTTTTTTGACCTTATAATCTCAATATCTTAATAGTATAGTATAGTATCATCTTAATAGTATATTATAGTAATAAGTTCTTGTCTAATGACTATGCACATTCATATGTATTTGTATATGTAAATAGGTCTTTTGTCCGCGTTAGCGAAACCTAATCGGTTAATATATGCACCGCTGTTTTTCATGATTTGTGTGCCCTACAAACAAGTTTTACAAATACATTATTCCTCGTTAAAGCGGTTTCCACGTATATGTGGCGGCCATATAACATTCTTGTACATGAACGAACGTCCAAATGAATAAAACGAACGTTGCAGTTAGAAGGAGAAAAAGTATGTACGGAAAAGGCGACAAGTGAACATATTAATTTTAGTGTAACTTAGTAAATGTTGTAATAAATCTTTTAAGTTTTTAAAAACACACACAAGCGTTTCATTTAACACACCTTTACACATATAAATATTCTCTAAAGCTTAAAAGTATAAGTAGGTAGTAGTAAACTCAAATATTTTTGTTCTCACGTTAGGTTAAGTTAGTGTTACACAGAATCACATTAGTCCTCCTCAAAAATTTTGTCTCATCGCACGATTAAAAATGATTTTAAGTCGGCGTTATTTACTGACCTCCTCTAGTTCACTATCTTCACAACAGTCCTGATTTTTTTTTGCATTTACTACTCTGCCACCATTACCAGTCATTGCCTTCGATGTACCTCGCTCCAACTAGTCTATACAAGGTCCTCGATTTCTGTCCTTTGTTTTTGATGGTATGTCTGACTATCAAGTATTAACCCCCACTCTTCGTGAGTACATGTTAGCTGTTAACTGTATTGATTAAGAATACACTTTATTTAATTTTTAATTTAATATTAAATGATTAAGAATACATTTTATTTAATTTTCAAGTTTTACAATTGTAATAAATAAAAGAACCCTTATGCACACACCGAACTACTACGAATAACAGCCAAGCAAAAAGTGTCTCTAGAAAAGGGTGGTGTTTCTATGCATTTCGCTTTTTTTGAACAAATGTTCAAAAAGGTGCAATCCCAATGTACTGTGTATTTGGTTCACGAACATCCCGGGCGACCCTGAAACAGCGTTTCAGAATTTAGGTAAAACAACAACCTTCGTAATGGGTCGCGTTATCTTCCCATGGACAGTGTGAAGTTTTACGACTCGAACGAGCCCATCTGAACCAGGATGTATTTCAGTTACCTTAGCCATGAGCCACTTTGCTGGTGGTATGTTCGATTCCTTAATGATCACTATGTTGCCCACAGCTATATTGGGTTGCCGTCGAAACCATTTTGGACGGTTTTTTAGAGATGTTAAGTATTCCTGATGCCATGTACGCCATCCCTGAAGCATATTTTGTATGTGCTGCCAGTAGTCTAATTTGTTGACGTTTACATGACTTAGATCGCTTTCTGGAACCAACGTATACGGGCGACCAATCAAAAAATGAGAAGGAGAAAGATAATTAGTATCCGAGTCTGATGTAGCGCCTAAAGGGCGAGAATTCACAACTGCTTCAATCTGTGTCAGCAAAGTATTTATCACCTCAAACGTAAGCATTCCATTGCCTATTACGCGCCTTAAATGTAACTTGAATGATCGCACTGGCGATTCCCAGACTCCACCCCAATGTGGTGCGTGTGGTGGGATCGAATTCTGGAACTCTATCGAATTCTGTCTTCTGCGGAAATGATTTCGTTCCGACATAATAGCTGCATGCATCTCGTTTAACACACGAGAAGCACCAAGAAAGTTCCTTTCATTATCGCTAAAGATTGAAGAACACTTTCTACGACGGAACATTAAACGGCGAAGT
>NC_051846.1:130398948-130489150 GCF_002237135.1 Teleopsis dalmanni | reverse complement strand
CTTTATTAGAATATTTCATATAAAGTAATATGAAATTTTACATTAAGAACTAATTAAAAATGTTTACAAATTATAAATAATTTTTATATAGTTTTTTAAATTTTTTTTTTTCTCTCTTTTCAAATTCGTATATAGAAGATGAAAAGAGTACGTACTCTTTTTGGACCATTTTAAATATGAAAATCATTTATTTTCTTTGAAATGGTTGAAAATTTTGTTTTGTTAGATCTTGGGTTGTGTTTCTTTTTGTGAATCCTTTTTTCCTTTGGGAAGTTTTTTTTTTAGCTTATGCACTATAAATAATATTTATTTATTGAAATTGTGTAGTGTTGTTTAATTATATAAAAATATATGAAAAAAAAAAACTTATCAGATTGTGTCTACTACTTTTATTTTCTTTGAAATGGTTGAAAATTTTGTTTTGTTGGATCTTGTGTTGTGTTTCTTTTTGTGAATCCTTTTTCCTTGGGAAGTTGTTTTTTTTAGCTTATGCACTATAAATAATATTTATTTATTGAAATTGTGTAGTGTTGTTTAATTATATAAAAATATATGAAAAAAAAAACTTATCAGATTGTGTCTACTACTTTTATTTTCTTTGAAATGGTTGAAAATTTTGTTTTGTTGGATCTTGTGTTGTGTTTCTTTTTGTGAATCCTTTTTCCTTGGGAAGTTGTTTTTTTTAGCTTATGAATTATAAATAATATTTATTTATTGAATTTGTGTAGTGTTGTTTAATTATTTAGAAATATATAAAAAAAAATTTATCAGATCTTGTCACTCTGCGTTTTCAAGATTAAGGTAACAAAATAATTTCACTATACAGAACTTATCTCATTATTTCTAAATTAAAATTTAACTTAATATATTAATTACGAAACAAATGTTTAATTCACGAATAAAAAAAAAAGCCATCAACTGGAAAATACATGATAACTTAATTTGGAATATATACTGTAAGGGAATAATCTGGCATGGATCGCCATGTAATGTTCAAATACTAGTTTGTAGGCAGGATTGCCATGTATTGTTTAAATATATGTATGAACAATTATTCCTACCTAATACGAGCATGCATCCTAATCCTATTGATGCAATCAAGAACAAGTAATGAAGCGGCTTGTTTCCGCTAGTACCTAGGCCAGTGTTACGTGGCCAGAAGAGTGTGAGAATAAAATCAATAACGCATCAGTTTGCAGTCATAAGTATATTCTAAATTTATTTAACAATATTTTGGGTATTTATACATTTTCTTAGATTCTAGCGATCTCAAGACTCCGCCTCTTTATTCCAGACAAAACCTGGAAAAGTATAACCGCAGCCAATCAAAGTGATTGCTGACCTTGCAGAATGCATTGCATAGCGACGACACCGTTTGCTCATTTAGGTCAAACGTCAAAGTTATTATTAGAGTGCATTGACAATATTGCTTGCATATGTCTTTTGCAATATAGGAAATATTACTATCGAAAATATTGTAACATGTGTTCAGCAATTGGAACAGCGTGTGGCAATATTTTCGTTGGTAATACGACACTCTTTTGTTTATGTCGTTTTGCTTATGCTTCTTGTACGGTATGCATGAAGTGCAACCAATTCATAAATCTGCTTACTATTATTATTTATGAGTAATGTTAAGTGGCTAAGAATTGAGTGAGGTAGGTCCACTACAATACATATGAGTGTATACATATATATTCATTATTATTTATAATTCCACAATTTCAACAAGTTAATTATTTTGCTTTATACATAAACTTTAATATAAAACAAATGACTTTATACAAATGGAAGTAATGTTTTGAGTACATTTTATAATGTCAGTACTTAAAATAACGGAAAGTAAATGAGGAGTTTCTCTTGTTTATTCTATTGATTCAAAAATAAAAAATTTTTATACAATTATTAATTATCTTATAAAATTTTATCTTAGTTTTCTTAATATTATGATAATTTTTGCTATTTACAAACATTAAGCACAATTAATTACATAATTCATTTTTTTTAAGAGTTTCAAATAATTCGATTATGTCGTCATCTAAAAATTTTATTACTATATCTTCATATTCAACAACTACTTCAGCATCTAATTTATGATTTAAAATTTTATTGTTCAACGGATGAAGGCCGTCAGCGCGTTCTTCTTCCGTTTCAGTTATATCGGTTACACGTGTCATTTTACAAAGTATAGCTCGGTACGGCAACCGTGCAATACTGGGTTCGCAAGTTTCTAAGGTAACAGTCTCAGTGTTACCATAATCTATTTAAAATACTTTGTAACGGCCAAAATTTTGTCAACCAAAAATTTGATCGTTACAACATCGTGGGTATAGCTGTCTACTAAACACAACACGACCACCTAACACACAACAAATAACACTCACTCGAAGGTTCCTGTAATAAAAATTGTTAAATACTTATAAAAACATTAAGTTAAACCAACTCACCCCAATCCTCTGCCACCAACAACGTGACTTTGAATTTGACAAATCTTAAAATTGTATGAAAATCCTTGGTTAGTGCGTGAACAATTTTTGAATAAATAAGACACATATCTTGAGCTATCGTTGGGTGTCCTATTTTGCTGGAACTTTATTGGAAAATAAAATCATTTTAAAATAATTTTCTAATTAATAGAATTAAATACACACGTTCACCGGCACAACACATTGCTAACAAACAAACGAGAGCAAAACAAAATAATAGTAAAGAGACCTGTCAAACGAAGAAAGCTTTGTGCAGAAAAGGTGTAGAAGTGGATCACAACTCAGACAAAAACCACTTCTAAAAGGTACTCAAAGAAATGTAAATTCGCCGTGAAACTAAACTTTCGCTCAGTGCGGTACAGAAAAGGAGCTTTAATGTTGGGTCAACAAACTTTAACGTTTTTTTTCAGCTGACACCGTTGACCATGGAGGGGATAAAAGGAGCGTTCACCAAGAAGAAGCTCTCTTGTTTGTTCTACCGCGGAAGAAAGACTCCTGGCTCTGGTTTCCGTTGCAGCTAAAAAGTACGTGACTAAGACGGCGGTGTCACCAGTGAAATTTGAGTGACTCTTCAAACTTAGTGAGAATATTTTGTTAAAAAATTTTATACATAGAGATTATATATATTGAAAATTTTATTTATAAATTGTGAACATTTAAAAATTGAATTTTGTAACCAAAGTCAAAGTTTAGTAAAAATAAAAAGTACGCACAAATTAAAATCTTGTACACAGAGATTATATAAATTTGATAATATCGAAATATTGAAACTTTTATTTATAAATTGTGAACATTTAAAAAATTGAATCTTGTAACCAAAGTCAAAGTTAAGTGAAAATAAAAAGTACGTAAAATTTAAAATTTTGTACACAGAAATTATATATTTGATAATATCGAAATATAGAAAAATTTTATTTATAAATTGTGAACATTTAAAAATTGAATTTTGTAACCAAAGTCAAAGTTAAGTAAAAATAAAAAGTACGCACAAATTAAAATCTTGTACACAGAGATTATATAAATTTGATAATATCGAAATATTGAAACTTTTATTTATAAATTGTGAACATTTAAAAAATTGAATCTTGTAACTAAAGTCAAAGTTAAGTGAAAATAAAAAGTACGTAAAATTTAAAATTTTGTACACAGAAATTATATATTTGATAATATCGAAATATAGAAAAATTTTATTTATAAATTGTGAACATTTAAAAATTGAATTTTGTAACCAAAGTCAAAGTTAAGTAAAAATAAAAAGTACGCACAAATTAAAATCTTGTACACAGAGATTATATAAATTTGATAATATCGAAATAATGAAACTTTTATTTATAAATTGAGAACATTTAAAAATTGAATCTTGTAACCAAAGTCAAAGTTAAGTAAAAATAAAAAGTACGTATAAATTAAAATTTTGTATACAGAAATTATATATTTGATAATATCGAAATATGGAAAAATTTTAGTTATAAATTGTGAACATTTAAAAATTGAATTTTGTGACCAAAGTCAAAGCTAAGCAAAAATAAAACGTATGTATAAATTAAAATCTTGTACACATAGATTATATATATTTGATAATATCGAAATATTGAAAATTTTGCAATAATAAATTGGAAAAAAAACTTAACAATTGAATTTTACTAGTGGCTGTAAAGCCAAATAAAAGTACGTACAAATTATATCTTAGACATAATTGTTTGGTTGTTAATATAATAAATCTTAACAATTTCTTTTATATTGAATAAATAAATTAAAAGGAAAATAAACTAAAAGTGTATTTCAACAAACGCAATCAGATTCTTAACCAAATACAGAATTGATAAAGTACCACATAGACTAGCTACTCCTGAACGGTATAAATTCAAGGTGGGAATCCAGCACAACGACACAAGTGAGAGACACAGGTAAGAAAGATTCGGGGCTTCAATAGTAACTGAATCTCGGTTGTACGGGGTATAACTCACGTAGCTTTAATAGTCACGTGAGTCTATACCATAGTGTCGGAAACGATAGGTAGCTTTAATAGTCACCTAACGTCTCCGGCCCCTGGGCGCTTTAACAGTGAACAGGGAAGGGCGTGTGACCTGCGACCTATAACACAACGCACGTAGCTTTAACAGTCACGTGTGTCTGCGTTATATCGTGTCGGCTGTCTGGCGAATTAGTATTTGTAACACCAGCTCAGTTCATCAGCGATTTAGTTTTGTTTCGACCAGGTGGCCTGCGGTTCTGTTTATCGTCAGCGTGAAAATTCGAAGTGACAGGGTCTCACTAAATAAATTTCTTGTGTGGACCTTGGGGACGGCTGAGTTCAACCCCAGCTTTAAACGAACCAATATAAAGGTTCATTACAAGTGGCGCCCGAGCAGGGACCCTGAGACCAGCACTTCACGACTCGAATAGCAACTGTTTCAATATCAATAACGAGGTGATATACACACAACTAACATGGGCAGGTCGTAAATATTTTTTTTTATATTTTACGAAAACATGACTTAAGAACCTCAGAGAATTCGGGCTGGATACTACGGAATAATGTAAGACTTGCGGCGGTAAATGACAAACTTCGTAACACAGGGAAAGCAACATGGAATATACACGCGACAGAGAATATAGTGAAACATCAGAGCGACATAGCATGATCAGCGATACAACAGCAAGGCAGTTACATTCACATCCGCAATGTGATGTACACTCGTATCTTCCTCAAAGGAACACACAGGCAAGCGTCATTGACCAGGTCAGAAAATGGGCGATCCGGTATGATGACAACAGCGATCCATTGACGTTTATCGAGCGACTGGAAGAATTAGCGGATCTGTATGCCATATCAACGAACATGTTGCCTCGAACAATGCCCCTGTTACTAGATGGAGAAGGTTTGGTGTGGTTTAGATACAATAAGAAAGACTGGAATCACTGGGAAGCGTTCAAGAGAGATTTTCTGAAATTCTTTCTACCACATCAATATTTCGAGCGATTGGAGGACGAACTGAGAAACCGATTACAGAAACCAGGAGAGACGTTTAAAATGTATCTTTTGGAACTACAAAAACTAATGCGACACGCAGGTTTAAATCAAGAGTCACAATTAGAACGAGTATATCGCAACATGAGCACAGAGTACCAAGTATACATCAAACGTCGGAATTTCACTTGTCTAAAGGAATTAATAGCACTAGCTGAGGACTTCGAAGAACTACGCGAAGAGCAGAATGAAGTAAGTCGAGCACGAGATAGCGAGGTAATCTTCGGGCGTGTAGCAGTGGAATGTGCACGACCGCTGATAATACAGAAGACCATGAGACGCATAGCCAATACACCGAAATGTGATAAAATCATTCATAGTCCAGTCTCCAAGTCACCTTTCCGCAGCCAGCAGCAACACCAGCCAATCGCCAAGCAAACACCTGCAGAAACGTCTAGAATTTTTACTTCAACTACTGCAGCAAGCATATCAACACAAAGCGTGCGACATCGAAATGACGCAGAACAACATCATGTATCACCGCAAGATCGCAAACTAATCCCAGAAAATCCAAAAATAATTAAGCAACAGCGAGTTCCACAAGAGCAAGAACCATTACAAGTCCAATTGAAACAAATGCAACAAGAGCAAGATCCGAGTTCAATCAGGCTGCAAATACCAGAAATACAACAAGAACAAAGTCCTAAAGTCAAAGAAATGTCAACAGAGTTTAATAACCAGCGAGTAATACGAAATCAAGAAACATTGCAAGTTCAATTGAAACAAATGCAACAAGAGCATCATTCGAGACCTATCAAAGTGCAAGTACCAGAAGTACAACAAGAACAAAGTCCTAAAGTCAAAGAAATGTCAGCAGAGTATTGTCAACCACGAGTCATACAAAAACAGGAAATATTACAAGTTCAAATGAAGCAAGTAACGCAGCAACAAGATCCAAGACCTAATAGTGTACAAAAGGCGCAACGACACCGAGATCCAAGTCCCATCATGGTAGCACCTGATGTAAAACAACATCAAGCTACACAAGAACAAGCAGCACAGCATCAAGATCTAAAACATATCAAAAAGCAAATACCAGAAATACCACGACAACCAAATCCTAAATTCAACGAAATGCCAGCAGAATTTGGTCAACAGCAAGATATACATAAGCACGTGGCACAACAGCAAGATTCAAGACCTAGTAGCATGGAAGAATTACAACGACACCGAAGTGCTAGCCCTATCAATGTAACGCCAGGTCCAGATGGAAAACAGCTACTAGATACCCCAGAGCACGCAGTACAAGAAGTGTTTAACATCTCGCAAGAACAAGCACCGTCAAAGACTTCGCTAATACCATGGAAGCAAAAGGATAAAATTATCAAAACGAATTCGACAAAAGATCAAATATATGATGAAATACTTAGTCTTACCCAATCATTACCATTAACACAACTACCACAGCAAAAGGAAAAAACAATCCGTCTTCTAAAACAAGTATGTTACGAGTATCACGCATCGCAAAATCCACCTAGTATTCAAAGTCGACAGCAACAAGTGAAACATCGAAGTGTATTTGAACAAGACGATCACCACATCAAAGAGCAACACGACTTCTATAAAATATATAAGAGTCCAAAACAACGTCACAGAAATCACGCTGGCAGGTAATGGTTCAGGGCAAAATCACGTTTCCCGAAAGAAAGGAGGGAGTGTAACGGCCAAAATTTTGTCAACCAAAAATTTGATCGTTACAACGTCGTGGGTATAGCTGTCTACTAAACACAACACGACCACCTAACACACAACAAGTAACACTCACTCGAAGGTTCCTGTAATAAAAATTGTTAAATACTTATAAAAACATTAAGTTAAACCAACTCACCCCAATCCTCTGCCACCAACAACGTGACTTTGAATTTGACAAATCTTAAAATTGTATGGAAATCCTTGGTTAGTGCGTGAACAATTTTTGAATAAATAAGACACATATCTTGAGCTATCGTTGGGTGTTCTATTTTGCTAGAACTTTATTGGAAAATAAAATAATTTTAAAATAATTTTCTAATTAATAGAATTAAATACACACGTTCACCGGCACAACACATTGCTAACAAACAAACGAGAGCAAAACAAAATAATAGTAAAGAGACCTGTCAAACGAAGAAAGCTTTGTGCAGAAAAGGTGTAGAAGTGGATCACAACTCAGACAAAAACCACTTCTAAAAGGTACTCAAAGAAATGTAAATTCGCCGTGAAACTAAACTTTCGCTCAGTGCGGTACAGAAAAGGAGCTTTAATGTTGGGTCAACAAACTTTAACGTTTTTTTCAGCTGACACCGTTGACCATGGAGGGGATAAAAGGAGCGTTCACCAAGAAGAAGGTCTCTTGCTTGTTCTACCGCGAAAGAAAGACTCCTGGCTCTGGTTTCCGTTGCAGCTAAAAATTACGTGACTAAGACGGCGGTGTCAAGTGTGAAATTACAGTAGTTCTGCAAACTTAGTGAGAATATTTTGTTAAAAAATTTTATACATAGAGATTATATATATTTGATAATATCGAAATATTGAAAAATTTTATTTGTAAATTGTGAACATTTAAAAACTGAATTTTGTAACCAAAGTCAAAGTTAAGTAAAAATAAAAAGTACGTATAATTTAAAATTTTGTACACAGAAATTATATATTTGATAATATCGAAATATGGAAAAATTTTATTTATAAATTGTGAACATTTAAAAATTGAATTTTGTAACCAAAGTCAAAGTTAAGTAAAAATAAAAAGTACGCACAAATTAAAATCTTGTACACAGAGATTATATAAATTTGATAATATCGAAATATTGAAAATTTTATTTATAAATTGTGAACATTTAAAAATTGAATCTTGTAACCAAAGTCAAAGTTAAGTAAAAATAAAAAGTACGTATAAATTAAAATTTTGTACACAGAAATTATATATTTGAAAATATCGAAATATGGAAAAATTTTAGTTATAAATTGTGAACATTTAAAAATTGAATTTTGTAACCAAAGTCAAAGCTAAGCAAAAATAAAACGTATGTATAAATTAAAATCTTGTACACATAGATTATATATAGTTGATAACATCGAAATATTGAAAATTTTGCAATAATAAATTGAAAAAAAACTTAACAATTGAATTTTACTAGTGGCTATAAAGCCAAATAAAAGTACGTACAAATTATATCTTAGACATAATTGTTTGGTTGTTAATATAATAAATCTTAACAATTTCTTTTATATCGAATAAATAAATTAAAAGGAAAATAAACTAAAATTGTATTTCAACAAACGCAATCAGATTCTTAACCAAATACAGAATTGATAAAGTACCACATAGACTAGCTACTCCTGCACGGTATAAATTCAAGGTGGGAATCCAGCACAACGACACAAGTGAGAGACACAGGTAAGAAAGATTCGGGGCTTCAATAGTGACTGAATCTCGGTTGTACGGGGTATAACTCACGTAGCTTTAACAGTCACGTGAGGCTATACCATAGCGTCGGAAGCGATAGGTAGCTTTAATAGTAACCTAACGTCTCCGGCCCCTGGGCGCTTTAACAGTGAACAGGGAAGGGCGTGTGATCAGCGACCTGTAATACCACTCACGTAGCTTTAACAGTCACGCGTGCTGGTATTATATCGTGTCTATTTCAGTCAAGTGATTCCTTTGTGTCTGTGATTCCGATTGGTATTCGAACCAAGGTATCTGTAATTAAGAGCAATCAGAAGTGACGGGGTCTCACTAAATAAATTTCTTGTGTGGACCTTGGGGACGGCTGAGTTCAACCCCAGCTTAATACGAACCAAAAGAAAGGTTCATTACAATGTTTAAGTTTTGTTCATTTAAATTTTGAATAATTTTAATTTCTTCCTTCAACCCTGTTTTTATAAACTCTTCATTATTATTTATATCCGTTATCACCTTATTATAATATTCAGCATCCTCAATATCCATAGTACCAAATAAAACTTTAAGCCCTGAACCTATTATATTTAATATTCCTCTCTTGTTTCTATTTCCCTTTAAACTGGACTTAATTCCAAGCATATTATGTACTACATTTATTTTTTTATTAAATTTTTAAAATGTTGTTTTCCAAAAACAATGATCTCTTCACATTCGTGATAGGAATCTATGCAAGTTTTATCTACATGATCTACTTTACTTCCAAGCCAATTAATTTTATCTTCATAAGAAGTTAGATTTACATTAGTAATTATGGATATGTGACCGTCCACGATTCTGGTTTCCTGTACTTTCTTGAAATAGAAGCTTCCTTTTCCATTAATATCCTCGATTTTAAGAGTGAATATAGCTAGAAAAAAGCTGAACAGTTTAAACAAAATTAGTTTTCAATATATCTTTTAATTAGATTTTTTGAAATTTTTCTTGTTCTACGATTTGTTCTTATAAAGACATTAGCTTCGGTAACTTTTACAATGGTATATGGACCAGTAAAAGTATTCTCTAACTTTTTATTTTTTGTAAGATTTTTCACAACTATCTTTTGACCTACTTCATAATTAGGTGTATCTGTTATCTTTTTATCATAGATTAATTTTGACTTTTCCTTACAAACTGTTGTATTTTCTTTTACTTGCTTTTCAATGTTCTCTATGATAACTTTTATATTATAGTTACTAAATCTAAAGCGTCAATTCCACTCGGTCTATTTCCTTTCTTCCAAAAACTATTTCGTGTGGTGAAAAAGCGGTGGAGGTGTTGCCGAAAATTGCGAATAATTTAAAAACCTTTGTCTGGCAATCATGACAAACAGCTGACTTGGAGACTTCGAAATTATTTAGTAAATTTCCGTTTTTCATTTTTTCTCTTTTCTTGTTGTGATTGCTAGACAAAGGTGAGTAAATTTTTAGTTTAATTTTTCAATCGTAATTTTTTAATGTAATCATTAATCATGTTACAGATTTTTTAAGCGCAAAATAAAGAGTGCTATTTAAAATTGTCAAAAGTGCATTTATTTTCTTATTTTTTACAACAAGAAAATCTTAAAAAATCTTTATAATATGGAAAATGATAATGACGTGGAGCTGCCTCTTCAAAAAGGTTTAACATCAGCAGCCATACTTGAAGTTGGAGATGCAGATGGTGATGATAAAATCTCACACAAACACAATGAGGATGATGGTCAACATAGTAGACAACAGCAGCAGCCCAGCGCCAACATTACTCGAATAAAACAAATTAAGTTGCAACAACTAGAGGAGTCGTTGCAGATCAGGGAGAGCTATTTGCGGGAAAAATTTAAAATCCTCACCGCAGATAGTGACGACGAGGGTATCGTGGAATCACATTTGCCTGAAGTTGGGCAATTACCTCAGCTGAATGCACATCAAGCCGTAGCTGATGAACACTTTTCGCCACATGGCCAACCTCATCTACAGAGTACACCAAGGTTAGTAAATAATCCATCTCTTTATACCTTACAGATCGCTCCCACGCTTACGTCGTCTCAGCTAGCAGCGCGTCAATGCATACCGAGAGATTTGCTTACGTTCCGCGGCGATCCAGAAGAATGGCACATTTTTATAAGTGCGTACGAGCAAACTAATCAAATCGCAGGTTTCTCCGATTATGAATGCCTAATGCGCTTACAGAGGTGCCTCATTGGTAAAGCGCGCGATGTAGTACGCAATATGTTGGTGTTGCCTAATATGGTTGGAGAAATAATAAACACTCTTCGTATGTATTTTGGACGACCAGAAATTATTCTAAATAAATTAATTAAGAAAATGCGTCAGTTACCGCCTCCAAGGGGTAGGCTGGGCGATTTAATTGACTTTTCAGTCAACATTAATAATGTAGTTGCAACAATTGAGGCATGTAAGCTGAATAGTTATTTTAATAATCCACTCTTATTACATGAGCTAATAAGTAAATTAGCTGAAGATATGAAGCTCAAATGGGCACTACATTCAGCATCAATAGCCGAACCTACACTTCGCGATTTTTCAGCGTGGCTCTCATCTTTAGCAAATGCGGCAAGTAGAGTAGCTACACCTTCTTTTTTAGATAAACCACTAAAAAAGGAAGGACGAGTGCACGTACATCAGACAGCTGAAATGACAACCACGGCAGTTAGGTGTTACATTTGTGGCGGCGGACATAAAATAATGGAATGTGAAATATTCACGAACGAGCCTACCAATCAACGCTGGCGCATTGTCAAGGAAAAGAAGCTGTGCCGACAATGCTTAGGCGAGCATAGGCGTCGCTGTTTCAGTAATAAAGTGTGTGGCATTGATGGCTGCAATGCACGACACCACCCCATGCTGCATTCTCGGATAGACCAATCTACGCCAGCAATATCTTCTACAGCTAACAATGTTTCATCGGATATAGTAGAACAAATAAGTTTAAGTCCATACTCAAACAAAGCGTTACTCAACAACCATAATTCATCAGTGAATAAAAACTGGTCATATTGCCGAATTCTTCCAGTTACTTTATATGGCACCAAAAGGACTATTAACACATATGCATTGATGGACGATGGGTCAACACTAACGCTTATTGAAGCAAGTCTAGCCGATGAATTGGGAAACGATGGTATCCAGGATGCGCTATGCATTAATTGGACAGGTAAAATCAGTCGACAGGAAAATAACTCAAAAAGGCTCAACTTACAAATTTCTGCCAATGCTCCTCAAGCTAAAAAATTCCCATTGAAAAATGTCCGCATAGTAAGCAACTTACGCATGTCAGCAGAATCTTTTGCAGCTGATAAAATAAAACAATGGTATCCGCATTTAGATGGCTTGCCTCTAGCAAGTTATACAAATGCTGTCCCCATGCTGATTATCGGCGTAAATAATCCAAACTTAATTTCAGCACTTAAGGTGAGAGAGGGTGGCTGGCAAGAACCCGTGGCGGTGAAAACACGTCTTGGTTGGACAGTTTTTGGTGGTGGTGAATTAAACCACCGTAACAACTTAAACCTACACAAATGTAGCTGTGGACAAGAAGCTGATAGGGAGCTTCATGAGTTAGTAAAGACATTTATAGTAAACGAGAATGTCGCGGTGGCTACCCCAAAAGCAGAATTACTTTCAGTTGAGAATCAGCGAGCAGAGGAAATAATGCGCAAGTGCCAGTTACGCGAAAACCGCTACGTTGTCAATTTGCCATGGAACACCGATACGGTCGAATTGCCAAATAGCTTGCCGATGGCATTACGTCGAGCGGAGTGCTTACGTCGAAAAATGCATGGAGACCCTGAATTGTGTCAAAAGCTAAAGGAACAAATCACTACTTTAGTCAGCAAGGGCTACGCAACTGAGTTGCCACCAGAAGCAATTAACGAGCGAGGTGGGAAGATTTGGTATTTACCAATTTTTATTGTGCGCAATCTACTTAAACCGAAAAAGCATAGATTAGTTTGGAATGCTGCAGCCAAAGCTGAAGGAGTGTCACTAAACGATTTTTTGCTGAAGGGGCCGGATATGCTGCGACCACTTATAAACATATTGTTAAATTTTCGTATAGGAAGAATAGCTGTCTGTGGTGACATTGCTGAAATGTTTCATCGAATTCTAGTACAAGAAGCAGATACTGATGCTCAGAGATTTCTATGGTTCAGCGAGACATTTAAAAATATTTGCGTTTATAAATTAAATGTAGTTAGCTTTGGTGCGCGATGTTCACCATATATAGCGCATTTTATTCGAAACCTTAACGCAGAAAGATTTATAGCTGAAAATCCTAGAGCAGTGTACGCTATTAAAAACAATCATTACGTGGATGACTTTATAGATTCAACAAATTCCATTGAACAAGCAATAGCATTAGCCGAGGCAGTTCGCAACATACATGAACGAGGTGGTTTCCATATGAGAAGCTGGACAAGTAATGCACCAGAAGTTTTAGCTGCGTTAAACGAAAATAGTGAACAGACGGGTAAGTCGTTTGATAATAATATCGACACACTTCCGATCGAAAAAATTCTCGGCATGTATTGGGACCCGAAGTCAGATTGCTTTAAATATGTTTTAAAATTCGTTCGTTTACGTCGTAATGTTTTTGCAGATGAAATTGTACCCACTAAAAGAGAAGTACTTCAAATTTTAATGTCCATTTTTGATCCATTGGGACTGGCAGCTTGCCTCACATCATATTTAAAAATACTTATTCAGGATATTTGGAGAAGCGGAATCGACTGGGATCAACCACTGGTACCCGATCTTATGGGCAAGTGGTTAGCTTGGGTTGCCTGCATGCCTATTTTTGCTAATATTTCTGTACCCCGTTGTTATTCACCATACATAACAGAAAGTTCATGTGATGTACAAATTCATACATTCGTAGATGCGAGTGAGTTTGCTTATGCAGCTGTATCATACTTCCGCATTAAAGATAAATATGGAGTAAGTACGAGGATCGTAGCCGCAAAAACCAAAGTCGCTCCAATGCGACCGATGTCTATTCCAAGAATGGAGCTACAAGCTGCTGTAATTGGCACACGGCTTATGAATACAATATGTAAAGTACACACATTTGATATTAAAAAGCGTTTCATTTGGAGCGATTCCAAAACGATGCTAAAGTGGTTGCGTGGTGATCCACGTCAATTTCAACAATTCGTAATGTTTCGCATTGCAGAAATTCAAGAAGCATCAACCGTCGAAGAGTGGAGATGGGTACCCACGAAATTAAATACTGCAGACAGTGCAACGAAAACAAAACAAAGTCCCGAATATGTGCAGCCGTGGGTCAAAGGACCAGAATTTTTGCTACAAGACGAGGATAAATGGCCAACTGAGGTGGACTTAGGTCCGATGAAGACCAGTGAAACTCGTGCAAAATTTTTATATCATCGCGAGACACAACCATGTTTCAATTATGAATATTTTTCATCCTGGATCAAGTTGTATCG
The DNA here is from genome assembly GCF_002237135.1 of Teleopsis dalmanni. Taxonomy (NCBI): domain Eukaryota; kingdom Metazoa; phylum Arthropoda; class Insecta; order Diptera; family Diopsidae; genus Teleopsis; species Teleopsis dalmanni. The sequence continues at coordinate 130,474,769 of NC_051846.1, read as the reverse complement.
TGCCGTTGCAAATTGGCTACTCTACATTGGGAAACTAAAGGCTCGTTGTGGCGGTTTCAATGCTACAAACGTTATTTTGACTGTTCAACATATTGAGCGCGCGAAGCTCTTAATATACAAAAGCGTGCAACAGGAACTACTTGAAGATTGGTCGACACTGAAAATGGGGAGAATAATAGAAAGGAACAGACCGTTATATAGGTTGCAGGTGTATATGGATAACAATGAGCTCATAAGAGTAAAAAACAGAGCGAGTAACTTTACGAATGAGTGTAAACCTCAAACTGATTTTATTTTCTTACCGCCAAAACATAGAGTATCGTACCTTATATGTGCGCACTATCATGAACGATTTTATCACATCCAACATGAAACTGCTTTAAATGAGGTCAGACAATTGTATTTCATACCAAAATTAAGACCATTATTCAAATTGATGCGACGAAACTGCAACGTATGTAAAATTTCATCGGCAATACCTCAAGCGCCGCAAATGGCCTTACTTCCCCCAGCACGACTAGCAGCTTTTCAACGTCCATTTTCTCATGTGGGTATTGATTATTTTGGACCAATGGTGGTTATTGAGAATCGCAAAGCACTGAAAAGGTGGGGTGTTATAATAACTTGTTTGACTATCAGAGCCGTTCACATCGAAATCGCCCATAGTCTTAGTACTGACTCATGCCTAATGTGTTTAAGAAATTTTATTGCCAGACGAGGAGAACCTATCACCATCTACAGCGATAATGCAACGAATTTTCACGGTGTCGAGAACGTTTTAAGAAAGGAGTTAAAGAACATTGATTCCTCGGTTATGCAACACAAGCTAGCTCATCAAGGAATAGGCTGGAAATTTAATCCACCGGCAGCACCACATATGGGAGGAGCGTGGGAGCGACTGATTAGAACAATTAAGACAGTGCTGTATCAAATTTCGCCATCTCAACGTTTTACGGATGAAAGTTTACGTACTGCATTACTTGAAGTTGAAATGATCATCAACTCGCGTCCTTTAACCTACGTGTCACTCGATAGTGAAGATGAGGATCCAATAACTCCAAACCATTTCTTGTTGGGGAGCGCTAATGGTTTGAAACCATTTTGTGATGCTAAGAGAATCGATCCAAAGATGTGCCTGCTACAATCTGAGATGTTTGCAAATCAATTTTGGCGACGATGGGTGCGTGAGATACTTCCGACATTAACGCGTCGCGGCAAATGGTTCAATAAAGTGAAACCCATTACGGTAGGAGACGTTGTGCTGATAGTTGATGAAACGGCTAAGAGAAATACTTGGGTAAAAGGCATAGTTATCGAGACAACTGTAGCGAAAGACGGCCAAGTAAGACGAGCTAAGGTCAAAACAACAAAAGGCTTTTTGGAACGCCCTGCCGTAAAGCTGGCCATTCTGGATATCGGCAAAGTTGACGCAAACGATATTGGGGTCGCCTGCGGGGAGGAGAATGTTGCCGAAAATTGCGAATAATTTAAAAACCTTTGTCTGGCAATCATGACAAACAGCTGACTTGGAGACTTCGAAATTATTTAGTAAATTTTCGTTTTTCATTTTTTCTCTTTTCTTGTTGTGATTGCTAGACAAAGGTGAGTAAATTTTTAGTTTAATTTTTCAATCGTAATTTTTTAATGTAATCATTAATCATGTTACAGATTTTTTAAGCGCAAAATAAAGAGTGCTATTTAAAATTGTCAAAAGTGCATTTATTTTCTTATTTTTTACAACAGGAGGAATGAGTTGTTGTTTTATAACATAAACCTGCAAACTTCATTGCTTCATCCCAATTCGATTTCTCAAAATCAACTGTATTCAAATATTCTTTCAACCTTCCATGAATTCTTTCTATTTGCTTGTGGATGAGCCACACTAGTAGTAATATGTTTAATCTTAAAGATTTTAGCTAAATCCTTCATTAGTTCATTACAAAACTCTGTACCATTATCTGTTAATATTATTTTTGGAATACCAAAATAGGTAATCCATTCATTTACAAACGCTTGAGCAACAGTTTCTGCGCTTTTATCTTTAAGCGGTGTAAAACGTACATATTTTGAAAGACTGTCTTGTATACTCAATGCGTACACATTTCCTGCTTCAGATATTGGGTAAGGTCCAGTTAAATCCATGCTCACTTGTTCAAGTGCACTAGAAGCATTTGAAACCAATTGCATAGGCATTCTAGTAGGATGTCTGTCAATTTTACATAATTGACACTTTTTACAAGCTCTTACATAGTCTGCAACCATATCATTTAAATTTTTCCATGTATATTTTTCTCTAATTTTCGCAATAGTTGCTTTTTGTCCGACATGACCACCTATAATACTATCATGATATTCCTTAATTATTTCTTTCATTTTCTGAGAGTCTGTTACCTCGATCATTTTTCCTCTCTCCTGAATATTTTCCTCAACATTGTTTTTAAAATTTTCTTTAACCGATTCTTTTTCATTATTTTCAATTTCTATTTTCTCCTGAGTATGTTCCGCTTTTTCAAATTCTCGTTTGCTCTGTTCGCTACAACAACTACAACGTTTCTTTTTCTTTTCTTTTCTTGTTACTACTAACACATTTCTACTTAAATGATCAGCTACTACATTTTCAACTCCTTTTTTATATTCTATATCATACATATACTCTTCTAACTTAAGTCTCCATCGCACTAATCTTGATCCAGGGTCCTTTACATTAAACAACCATTTCAATGGCTTATGATCTGTTCTGATCAAAAATTTCTTTCCATACATATATGGTCTGAATACTTTTACGGCTCAAACAATGGCCAAACACTCTTTTTCTGTTGTGCTATAATTTCTCTCAGCACTATTCAAACTTCTGCTAATAAACTGAATTGGCATATCTTTACGGCCACTCTCTTGTGATAGCACCGCCTCCAGACCTTCATTTGAAGCATCTGTTGTAACAATGAATTTCTTTTCAAAATCTGGAAATTGCAAGGTTACCACACTGGCTAGGCTATCTTTCAGTTTACCAAATGCATTGTCCTGCTCCTCCCCCCAAAAAAACTCAACTTCTTTCCTAAGAAGTTTATTAATAGGTGCCGCTATTTGACTAAAACCTTTAATAAATTTTCTATAATAATTTATCGCTCCCATGAACGACTGTATTTCCTTAATACTCTTTGGAGGAGACAATTTTACTATCGCCGAAACTTTATCTGGATTAGGTTTAACACCTCGTTCTCCAATAATATGACCCAAATATGCGACTTCTTTCCTTAGAAATTCACACTTATCTGCTTGTAGCTTGAGATTGGCTTTCCTTAGTTGCTCCAAAACATCTCTTAGTTTTTCATTGTGATCAATTAAATCTTTACCATATACCACAATATCATCCATGTACACAAAACATTTAATTCCTTTTATTCCTATTAGAATGATATCTATCATTCTCTGAAAAATACTAGGTGCATTTTTCAATCCAAATGGCATTCTCTAAACTCATAATGTCCATGTGGGGTAGTGAATGCTGTTTTCTCGATGTCCTCCTTAGTCATTTTAATCTGATGAAAACCATTTGTTAAATCAAGTGTTGTAAAATATTTCGACATTCCTAATTGGTCTAAAATCTCGTTGATATTTGGTATTGGATATGTATCCGCCACCGTCATTTCATTTAATTTCCTAAAGTCGACTACCATTCGCCACTTAGCTTTTCCAGAAGCATCTTTCTTTTTCGGAACCATCCACACAGGAGAATTCCACGACGATTTAGAATTCCGTATAACATCGTTTTCTAACAATTTCTTCACTTGATTCTTCACTTCCTCTTCATGTACCTTTGGATATCTATATGTTTTCGTATAAATAGGTTTTACTCCTTCTTGTGTTCTTATATCACAAGTTAATGTTTCCGTGAAACTCAATTTTTCTCCTTCTAAAATGAACAAATCACTATATTCTGAAATCAATTTCCTAATTGATTCATTCTCCTCATCATTCATATGATCTACTCTTAAACTCTTTTGTATACATTCACACCTATTTCTTATTTGAAAGACTCTCTCTTTCATTAATTTTTCTTTTTTAGGATCCTTCCTACAATTATCATCAATATTATAATCCCTAAGGTCTTCTACCTTCAACAGAAAATCAATTACAACTTTTTCCTCACATTTATTTATAATACTTACTAAGCATTTTCCATTTCTCATTGTACTAATACAATGAGGAATGACAATTTTTTCTTCTTCATAATGCGGAACATACACATCTAATCCATTCTTTTTATCTTTCTTAACCTTAATAGAACGAAAGACTTCCATTCTTGGAGGAACAAATTCTTCAAATTTATTACATTGGAGACTATGTACATTTTTATCAACATAAAATAAATCCTGGTCATAATCTAGCTTGCACTTAAAGTGGCCTAAAAAATCAGCTCCGATTATGCCATCATATCCATAAACCAGATCATTTGGTATCACGTGAAAATTCCATCTGTAATTATGCGTTTTACCTTTTAAATTCTTAATTCCTATTCTAATAGATGCATTTCCTATTGTTTTTTCAGATTTTTTGCCTATACCAACTAATTCTATCTTATTAATATTATTCATTTCTTCTATATATATGCATTTAGATTTAATTAAACTAATACTAGCCCCAGTATCTATAAGGAATTTATAAAAGCATTTCTTATGATCTATTATTATGTAAGGACTTTCTTTACTCACATTTAAGGAAAACGTTGCCTTACTTACGTTTTCTACTTTCGAAAATTTTTGTTTCCTTCCGGAGAAACATTCTTTTGTACTGCCTTTGAGTAACATTTATTTGCAAAATGTCCTATTTTGCCACATTTATAGCACTTCATAATTTTTTCTCCAGTGCTATTAGTTTGTTCCTTTTTCATGGTACATTTTGAAGCAATGTGCCCTAATTTTCCGCAATTGTAGCACTTTATTTGTGTTACTTTAACACTAAAATTTCGTCTCACACTTTGTCTATAATTTATTCTAGATTCTTCATCCTGGGCAAATCTTCCAGCCTCTGACAACGATTGTGGACGACAATTGTTCACATATTGGCCAATTTCTCCATCTAAGCCATTTATAAATGCATTTAAAACGATCTTAGTTTCAATATAATTATAAACAGCTTCTCTAACACTATCGTCCTGAGTTTCTATTTTTGCATCAGCTCCCAATTTCCTAGACATGGTTTCCATAAATAATTGGAACTGCCTAACTGTTCGTCCCCCTTGTCTAGTAGATATCAGTTCTCTATATAAAGCTAGTGTACTATCACTGTCTTTATAGTTCTGTTTGAGTTGAGTCTTAAGTTCATTCCAATTGCTTATAACTTTATTTTCTAATATTAATCTTGCGTTTCCTGATATCTGTGACTTTATGTATTTAAATAGGAAATCTTTTTGATGCGGCTTTGCTACGCCTATAGCATCATCGCAAGCGGAGACAAATGTGTAAAGCTCAGTTTTATCGCTTTTAAACTCGGGTATTAATTTTATTAATGTATTAATGTCTACCATCTCTCCTAATCCACTCGAATTGCTAGAATTACCAGAATTACCTGAACTTCCTACATTAACATTAGGCCTTTTCGGTGGCTCGCAAGTACGGCAAAAAATGCAAATGTCAAATGTTTTGTTTTGACAAACAGCAAATCTTGTATATGTGCATATAAATCAAATATATTTTTATAAAAATATTATAAAATTAAAATGAACACGGAATTAAAAGGAATGGTAAGAATATTGGAAATTTAAAAATAAAACACTAAGATAAGTAAATTTTTGTAGGTACTGTCGATGTTGGGAGAAGAAAGCAACGTTTTGCAGCGGCCGAGGGATGCAAGTTGTTTCACGGATTTTTTAAATGTTATGAATGCACTCTAGAAAACACTTCGTTTCCTTTGTGGTCCATAGTTTGCGTGTATTTCTATAAAAAATTTTTTTAGAAAAACTTCAAAAATTATGTTTGTTTTATTAATTTTACGTATGTAAACTACAAATTAAATAAAATAAAATAAATGTTACTTGGTAATAAGTAACATATTCGTTGGAATTTTCAATGAAGGTTCACAATAGTTCGCTTATTGCGTTGGTAACATTTTTTTTTTTACTGGCCGATGTGATTGGCCAGCATAACTATGCTGGCCGAGGTAGAGAAAATAGTGTTGTTGTTTTGCATACATTGCGGCCAGTATAGGCCTGCATAGGCCAACAACTTGCTGTTTTTTGCCGTACTTGCGAGCCACCGAAAAGGCCTATTGTCATTTGTTGCCATTATGAATTTTATACAACGTAAAATATTACACGAAATTATTGACAAAAACTGTTATTAAATTCTATAAACTCCAATATATATATGTATATATATATTTTCTTTTAACAATATTAATTTATATTGATTTCTATAAACAGCAAAATTTAATTTAGTTTCACTTATATGTGTTTTTTTTTTTTATAATTCATAAATCAAATACTGTTACTTATAAAAATAGTAATAATTATCATTAGATAATTTTAGATAATTAAATTTGACATTTAGTACAATAATAACAAAATTTAATATTAAAATTTTGGTACATTACCAGCTAAGTGAAACCCATAACATCAGAATCATCTTCATTTTCGAATTTGCTCACCAGATTTGCTTCTTAATTGCAGAACATCAGATTTCTTCCCGATTTTTTGTATTTCACCACCTTCTCCTTTTTACGTTGAATGTATTTTTGAACTGCTTTTCTGTTATATATATTTTCACTATTGTCTTGTCTTTTACACGATAATTAATTTTGTATATTCTACTTTTTCAGTATATCATAACACATTCAACTCAGCTATTTTTGTTCCGCACCTGAACTTTCTGATCTCACTTTATTTCTTGATTGGCAAATAAATATTTCAAAAGTTAATTTTCTGTTAAATTTTTTAATAGTGCACAGTTTTATTAAAACTTATTGTTTGTTTTTTATTTTTACTGTCAATAATAATTATCCTTGTTGATAATATAATTTCACAACATATATTTTTTTTTTATTCGTTTCAGTTACTCGAAACACTCCTTTTAACATTTACTCATACCGTATACTAATTTTAGTAAATTAAAACACTTTTTAATTAATTTTTTATTTTCAACCGAAAATTCTATCTTTACCGCTGCCACCAATTTATTTTTGTTATGAACTTAAACAACGACCAAGGTCGTCAGCCGTCAGATACACAGGGGGATAAACACGTACTTTGTGTATGTGCCGTAACTGCTGTATACTGTCGGTAGTGTGATTACATCCTCTACGCGGGGGCGGCTAGAAACAGGCTCATAGTATGGTCATGTCTCTACTATGAGTGCTGGCTAATTGTAATCGGGCGGACGCATGTAAAAGCGTCTTAAATCAAAGCTCAAATCCAAGGTGGAACAGCATATGCCGAGGGATGAATGGCCATGGATAGTTGGTCTTTAATATGCGAACTCTGGATACCTGTCGACCTCCAGTTTTAATTTAGACTTCTCACGATAAACGGGCTATGTCGTGTGTGACCTTCCCATCCCGAATTTAAACAATTTTTGTATGGACAAATTAAACATTTCAAATGAGCTTGATGTCACTCTAACGGCATCATCTTCAAATAATTCCTCTCCGGAATTATCTGTAGCTAAGTGTGTGCCGGCCATTGGGCTGGAAGCCTCCACCCATTTCGACAGCGCTACTGTGTGCGTCAAAATGGATCCGGACGGGCCACCGTCTACTTCTCCGCTTGCGGAAACGGTGTACGCACCAGCAGTTACTTCGTCGCGATCTCAGGTAAGGCGGCAGGAAATTATTGAGGTCTTGTCCTCAAATTCCGAAACCGTTGAATCTGATGATTCCGACACCGGCAGTGTGGTATCACAAAAATCCGGTCTAACTGTCGTTGGATCCAAAGTTGGCAACCTCACTTTGGAATCTCCAAAATTTACTCACCTTAAAAGAAGTGAGAGAAGAAGGTTTAAGGCGGCAATGTCTTCAGGCCATAGCAGGGCAGTGGCTCTTAAAATTGCTATGCAACATCCACCTGCAAATAAGCGGGTCAGATCAGAGGAGCAATCCCCCGGTTTGTTTCCCGCCAAAAAACATAAAGTGGCTCACGTGGGGCTCACCAAGCCATCGTACAGCCTAGCTGTTAAAGGCGTACGCTTAGGCTTCACGTCGGCCGATCCGGCTGGCAATTCGCTCTCTACAGAGCAAATCACGCTTCTCCAAGAAGCCATTATTGATGTTGCTATTGAGCAACACAACGACGAAATACAGCCGGAGTTCGAAGGGTGTTTACCTAGAACGGGGTGGCTGCTTATCGTCTGCAGTGATGCAAAAACTGCGGAGTGGGTCAAGAAATTTTCAGGCCACATAGGGGCCAAAAGCGGACTCGCTTTAAACGTGGTAGAGGAAAAAGATTTCCCACGAACTCATGTAGTTCCTGGCTATTTTCCTCAGAGTTTGACACTGTCAAACGAAAAAGTTCTGGCTACCATTGGTACCCAGAACAAATTCTCCACCACGCGGTGGAAGGTGATACGCAGGCTGACGCAGGATCAGATGCTTCACCTAGTCTTCGTCATTGATGACGAATCTATGAGGAAGTTATCCGAACTTAAAGGTAGGATTGCATACCGGTTCGGACACTTGAGATTGATGCTAAAGGGAACCACCCCCGCTCATTCTCACCTCATAGATAATACTCCAAAGGTGGTTCAGGATGATAATATAATCCAATCATCCTCGGCTCCGGCAGCATCCATTACGGATGATTGCCCAACAGTGACTGTTCCTGAGGAAGAGGAACTAGACACACGTCCCTCCACAAGCAAGGCTGTGTGCTCTGCCAGTGGGCGTGCTGTTCAGATTCCCACCTCGGTAACAAAGTCCACAATGCCCTCCACGGGCACGGCAACTGTAGCAGGTAAACCACGGACCGCTACCAATAAAACACCCTTAATCGGTAAAATTTTACCGAAGCAATCAAAGGGTGATAGAAATAAAGGTTCTCGACGAGACAAGCGTGAAAGTCTCGTCCGTAAGTCTCTTCACGAGACATAATGAGCGCTCTTGAAGTGCTCCAGGCAAATCTGCACCATGCTAAGGGAGCATCGGCCACCTTGTGCAGAATTGCCCAAATCAATAACATCGCTCTAGGACTTATCCAAGAGCCGTGGGTGTTTGATGGCCAAATACGGGGTCTCAACACAAAATCAGGTAAGCTGGTTTATGACCGTTCGATAGCAGTGCCACGTGCAGCTATCCTAATCGGTGGAGATGTAAAATATCTTCCGTTAACAAACTTTATTTCTAGAGACCTAGCAGCGGTTCTAGTCGAAGTCCCAACACTAGGAGGGGCCACAGATATAGTCATGGCCTCTGCCTACTTCCCAGGTGATGAAGTAACCATTCCACCATCGGAAGTCCAGCAGCTGATCAACTTCTGCAAGTCCACTGGGCGACAGCTAATCTTGGGCTGTGACGCTAATGCCCACCACACAGTGTGGGGGAGCAGCAATGATAATAAAAGGGGTGAGTACCTATTAGATTATATTATGTCGGTAGGATTAAGTATAGCTAACAAAGGTAGTAAACCCACTTTTATTAATGCAATTAGAGAAGAGGTATTAGATCTCACTCTTTGCACTAGGGGTATTGAGGAATCTATATGGAATTGGCGAGTGTCGGACGAAGTGTCCCTCTCAGACCATCAACATATTAGGTTTGAAATTCCCAGTATATCCGAGCAGCAAGATAAAGTGTACCGGCCGAGGAAAACCAATTGGCTTAGGTACAGGGACTTGGTGGGTTCCGAAAATTTTTCTCTAGCTAGGCCACTAAGAACTCGTGAAGAGATAGAGTTGGCTGCAAACCATTTAGGTGAGGTTTTACTGACCTCCTTTCACAACAGCACGGTTGCAGGTAATGCTTCAATTAGAGGTAAGGTTCCTTGGTGGAACTCGCAACTAGCTAATAAGCGTAAACTAGTAAGAAGCTTATTCAATAGAGCAAAACGCTCTGGTAGTTGGGAACAGTATAGAACTGCACTCACCGACTACAACAATTCAATCAGACAGTCCAAACGGGCCAGCTGGCGTAGCCATTGTGATAGTATTGATAGGTTGCCTGAGGCTGCTAGACTACACAAGGCTTTAAATAAGGTCAAAACAAATGAAGTAGGACTTTTAAAAAAACCCGACGGATCATTCACTACTGGTCGTGAAGATACCCTCGAGTTTCTCTTGCAAACACACTTCCCTGGTTCCGTATCCGGACCACCCACATCACATTCATATAGGGAAGTTACTGCTCCTACAGGTCAGGAATACGCTCTATCTGGTGTTATTTTTGACAGGGACAAGGTGAAATGGGCGATCAACTCATTTCAACCATTTAAGGCGCCTGGAGGCGATGGTATCTACCCTGCTCTATTGCAGAATTGCATAGATATCATCATAGACCCATTACTAAAACTCTTTAGGGCTTGTTTTACTATGGGTTATATCCCTCATTCCTGGAGAGGAGTGAACGTGATCTTCATTCCCAAACTTGGGAACAAACCTATGGACCAACCTAAGTCCTACAGACCCATTAGTCTTACGTCTTTCTTATTGAAAACCGTCGAAAGGCTGATTGATCTGTACATACGGAATAAATTGGAACAAACTGTCCCACTCCACTCCACCCAATATGCCTACTCAAAAGGCAAATCTACAGAGGTCGCGCTGTATCATTTAGTCAGCAAAATCGAAAGCACGTTTCAATCTAAAGAAATCGCCTTATGTGCATTTCTGGACGTAGAGGGAGCTTTCGATAACACATCTTACGAATCCATATCTGGAGCACTGGCCCGTAAAGATATAGACTCATGTACAATAACGTGGATAGATAGAATGTTGCGTGATAGGAACATATCCTCCAAGTTAGGTAGCACTATCGTCAGCATTAATGCTGTACGGGGCTGCCCCCAGGGTGGGGTTCTCTCACCATTGTTATGGACGCTGGTAGTCGATGACTTACTAGTTAAACTGGAGCAATCTGGATATCATGCCATAGGTTATGCAGATGACCTGGCAATCATTGTTACAGGTAAATTTGACACCACAATTACAGACGTAATGCAAGCGGCATTACACAAAGTCTCGAACTGGTGTATCAAAGAAGGCCTAAGTATTAACCCAAAAAAAGCGGTAATTGTGCCTTTTTCCAGAAGGTACAAAGTAAATATTGGGTCCCTATCTATTAAGGATACGGCTATCGAATGCTCCGATGAAGTCAAATATTTGGGGGTCACCCTAGATAAGCGTCTTAACTGGAACACCCACCTGAATAATATAATTGGCAAAGCCACCCGGGTCATGTGGACATGTAGGACCTCATATGGTAGAACCTGGGGCATAAGTCCTAGAATTATATCATGGTTATACCGCACAATGGTCAGACCCATTGTAACCTACGCAGCTCTTGTTTGGTGGAATAAAGCGCAACAAAATGCTGCAATAGTCAAATGCAATAAACTGCAAAGACTCGTATGTATCGCTATGACGGGAACTATTCGAACATGTCCCACATCAGCACTGGAGTCCATAGTAGGTCTCACCCCTCTGCATCTCTTTATTAAAAAGACAGCAGCTATGAGTGCAGCTAGGCTACACCCTGTCATCGACATGCACGGAAGTCTCGTCAGTCAAAACTCTATCTGCAGACTAGTTCCTGGCATAGAGATCTGCGATAGGACAGATCGCATGAACATGGAACTTCGCTTCGGTAGGAAGTTCGAAGTCCTCATACCCGATCGACTGGACTGGGTAAATGGCACTCCTGGATTTGAACCAAAAGTGATATCATGGTATACTGATGGCTCAAAAACCAAAGAAGGAGTTGGTGCTGGAATATTTGGTCCTAACACCAGAATCTCGCTCGCGCTGGGTATATGGCCCACTGTCTTCCAAGCAGAGGTTCACACCATCGAGGTCTGCGCTCGTATCAACATTAATAAGGGGTTGAAAGGCCCCCGAATCTGTATTTATTCAGATAGTCAAGCAGCAATTAAAGCGTTATGCTCCTGGAAGTTTTTCTCAAAGCTTCTAGCAGACTGCTATGACACACTGCAGCAGCTGGCAAGCAATAACAAAGTGACACTGTGCTGGGTGCCTGGTCACACAGGAATCCATGGCAATGAGTCTGCCGATAGTCTTGCACGGGCAGGATCCGCCACTCTAATATGTGGCCCAGAACCTTTCTGTGGATTAAGTTGGTCTACAACTAGGTCTCTAATCAATGATTGGATTTCAACCGAGAGAAGTCGCTACTGGCGCGACAGTCGAGGTAACCGTCAGGCTAAAGAGCTGGTTCTCCCTTATAGCTACAATAAGATATCCACTTTCAGCAGAACAGAGTTGAGGATGCTAGTGGGATATCTAACGGGTCACCATAGGCTACGTTACCATCTCAACAAAATGGGCCTATCTGAAGAGATAGATTGTAGACTCTGCTTAGAGGCAGAGGAGACAACCAGCCACATCTTATGTGACTGCCCAGCTCTGATCTGGGTCAGGAGGAGATCACTGGGTCGGGAATTGCTTTCACCTTCCGACATTAGGAAGTCCTCAACAACCGACATTTTGACCTTCATTCGAAAGGCGGAATGTCTATTGTTCAGTTAGGGTCTGTTGTAGCACAAAAGATCAATCATGGTCGCAGTGCTCTGCTCAAATGGGAGCTAGTACCCTGTTATTTCTATTCTATTCTATTCTAAACAACGACCAAGATGTTAGTTGGCTTGACTCGAACTGAACTAATAGAATCAAACAAAAGCTAACCAAACCAAATCAATTATGCTGAGATTTGCATTCTTAAGAAAAGTGCGGTGGTGTTTGTCGTATGTAAGTTGATTCCTATAGGAGGAACCATAAGCGCAACATTGTTCATAAGAAAAACAAAGTATACTGTGTGCAGCTTGACTACAGTGATCATGGCTGAATCAGCATAAACAGTAAGTAAGCTTCAATGCACTTGAAATAAAGTAAACAGGAAGCGTTACTTTGTGTGTAGGATAAATTCCTAAAAAAAACTGTGATATTGCGCTTTGTCTTTTATTTGTCTTGATACAAAATAAGACAAAACTTAATTTGATAAATATGTGGAATAAATCCACATAACAAGCCGGATGCCTCAAACAATAACCGAGTTTTGTGTAAATCACAATTACGGTTCTTTTCTTTTGGGAGATTCTGCATACCTGCGGTTCTGCATGTAATGCATTCGTAGGCAAGGATTGTCATAGAAGACACTTTTGATCGTATGATAACAAGGTTTCGTCGACTGTTTTATTTTATGGAATAACAAAGAACACCTTAAATAACAAATTTAAATTGTGCGCATTCATATTGCATAATAAATGCTGCACACAGAATGATTTTTAAAATATATAAACTTCTGTAATAGTTGTTTGTAGCTCTTTTTTTCAAATTTGCTTCTTTTAAAGAAAATAAATGCCTACAACTCTTTCAATTATTTTACAATTTTTTCCGTGATCTTTGCTCGTCCGACGCTCACCAAAATTCTTAAATTATAAGAAGTCTGCAAATTCCTATATACATAAGGAGACATGTGTGTAGACTTAACAAATAATTGAAAACTTTTAATTAATTTTTGCATACATGTCTCAGACCGATATTTGGTATGCAAACTTGAATATAGACGGTGCGATTTAGAAGCACACATTCCTTGTCTGTAAACATGTAGCACCGTCTATATTCTGTTTTATGCTCTTAGTTTGTACTTTACTTGTGTTTTACTTTAGTTTTATTAAGAGTAGCTCGTGGAACGGACCTATAATGTTGCTTGAATGTAAAGAATTTAAATATTTATTATATAATTAATATAATTATATTATTAATTATTGAATTTTTTGTCAAAATATATGAGGTTTATTAAAGGTCATGTTTTTCACAACTTCACAGTGACTTAGGAGACATCAAAAATATATAAAACACAGCGTTTGAGACTTGCACTTTATTTTGTAGTTTGTGTGTATGTGTGAACTAATGTTCTTTGAGCCAGTTTCAAGTAAACAAAATATGACTGCAGAATGGTCAGAAGATAAATCGCTGCATGTATATGATGAGATAAAATTTCTGCTCAAGACTTTGGTCATAGCGAAGTTTATTAGGTCTAGTATTTTATTGTTATCTGCAGGCCAATATCTACCAATTAAATTAAAGGAAAACTTCACTTTTCTTGGACACTATTTTATTAGATTAGAGTCACTGTCTTAATTGTTTTTATTAATTTTATGATCACTTAACTCGTTTTATCAATAAAAAAACATTAATAGTTAAGAGTGATTTATTTTACGCGCACTTTTATTTTGCTCGCGAACTATTGACTTAGCTTTGAAAGCGTAAAATCTTTAATCGTGTCTTCTAATTAAACCTATTAACATATTAACTTCCCCACCCCTTCTTAGGAAATCCTCCTGGATTTGAATATAAAAAAAAAATTCATTAGTACAATTAATATGATATACAGTCAAACCTTTCTATAGCGAACCTCCCTATAACGAATTCCTCTCTATAACGAAATTTTGTTGAAGACACAGCGATTTTCATATATTTGAACCTCTCTACAGCGAATTCCTCTCTATAACGAAGTTTTTTTCAGGTTCGCAAACAAATTTTTGCATACGTAAAAACCTCTCTATAACGAATTTTTTTAAATACAAGTTAAACACTTAACTAATACGTTCTAACTTATGAGAAACTTCTTTGTATGCAAGCTATTAACTTGTTAGAAAATTTGGAAAAGTTCCTTAATAAGGAAAAAGAAAAAATGTCTAAACAAACTAAAATTATAGGCTTAGCCATATGCAATTAATATTTTTATTGTTATGTATATATATATGAATAAACATAAAATTAAAACGTAAATATTTCTCAATCAAATGCAAAAAAAAATTAAAAAAAAAAAATTTGTTCAACCTCTCTATAACCTCTCAATGTCCAATCCAAGGAAGAAGTACTGAAGTCAAATGCGTATTATGCGAAGGAAACCATCCTGCAAATTATAAGGGTTGTTCGATTTATAAGCAGCTACAAACCGCGAAATTTCCAACTCTAAAACCTAAACCAACAACAAATACAAACAAAGAAACTGACGAAGAAAAAGACAAAGTTTCTATCCCAAGGGATCCCAAAAGAAGTTATGCCAGCGTGCTAGTGGAACAATCACCTAAATCTCTTACTATTCCTAAATCTCCAGATACCATGAGCGAAGTTCTAATAGTAGTTATGAATGTTCTTGTCACGCTGACGACTAAATTATGTCCGACAGTGAATTAAATATAGTACTCTGGAATGCGAATGGACTATCAAAACACTGTTTAGAGCTACAAGAATTTTTAAAAGATCAAAAAGTAGACATCATGTTAATATCTGAAACACGTTTTACTTCAAAACATTATTTTAAAGTACCAGGCTATGACTTTTACCACACTATGCATCCCGATGGCACAGCTCATGGGAGAAGTGGCATTTTAGTTAAAACAAATATATTACACTTTGAAATGCAACAATACCGCACTGAAGAGATTCAAGCAACCAGCATATCAACAAAAGATTGGTGTGGCTCAATCACAATAACATCAGTATACTGTCCACCAAAACACGCAACTAAGACGGCAACATATAAAAAATTCTTTAGAACCTTAGGTAACAGATTTATTGCGGGGGGAGATTTTAATGCTAAACACGTTGAATGGGGCTCTCGGCTTTCAACACCCAAAGGACGGCAGATGCTTGCGGCTATAAGAAGCGAAAACCTTTCAACTATCTCGTCTGGAGAACCAACTTATTGGCCCACGGATCCCAAAAAAATGCCAGACTTGTTAGACTTTTGTGTTACTAAAGGAGTGCGACAAAACGACACGTTCTGTAAATCTAGCTTTGATCTTTCATCAGATCACTCGCCAGTATTATTACGGATAAAATCGAATATACAACTTAAAGTTCAAAAATGTTATCTGCACAACAAATTAACCAACTGGGATGCCTTTAGGCATACACTTAAGGCATTACTTGATGAAAAAATGGCGCTTAAAACAGACGAAGACATTGCGCTTGCAACCGAACATCTTATAAGTAGTATTCAGCAATCAGCCTGGAGATCCACGCCTTCAAACATGCAACAATTCGCCACACCATTATGTAGTACGACTCAAGAACTTATAAGAGCCAAAAGAGCAGCGAGAAGGCGCTGGCAACAAACCAAATCTCCGAAAGATAAAAAACTTTTTAATATGCTGATCAAAAATCTAAAAGAACATCTGAAAACAACCAGAAATTTGGAAATACAAAGAATCTCCAAAGACTAGACGCAACTACTTCCACCAACTACTCTCTCTGGCGACCAATCAAGAAACAGACATCAACGCACAATGCACCAGTAAAAAACGAACTTGAGCAATGGGCCCGAACAGATACAGAAAAATGCAAAGTATTTACGGACCACCTGTCTTCAGTTTTTATTCCAAACATTAATGAAGCCCCAAATAGTATAACTGAAGAGATTAGAGAGGTATTACAGTAAACGCACCAACTGGACCTTCCAATACAAAAATTCTCCATTTTCGACATAAAATTCGAAATCAAAAAACTAAAAATAAATAAAGCACCCGGCTATGACCTAATTACTTCAAAAATATTAAAGGAGTTACCGGATGAAGCAATAGTACTGCTGCGAAACATTTTTAACTCTATTGTCACAAAAGGCTTTATCCCTCCCCAATTCAAGGTGACTCAAATTACCATGATACTCAAACCTGGGAAAACGGCAAAAGATGTTAAGTCATATAGACCAATTAGTCTTCTACCGGTTATGTCAAAGTTGTTGGAAAATTTATTTCTTACCAGATTAATGCCCATTGTCAATAGAAGGAGACTAATTTCGGAATATCAATTTGGTTTTAGAAAAAAGCACAGTACAATAGAGCAAGTACACAGAGTGGTTAATGTTACACATACAGCATTTGATAAAAGGAAGTACTGCACAGCAGCATTTCTGGACATATCCTAGGCATTTGATAAAGTTTGGCATAACGGCCTATTGTTTAAGCTTAAAAAGATGCTCCCAACTAATTACTATATTTTCTTAAAATCTTACATCGAATCACGATATTTCTTTGTAAAACATGGGGATGAAATATCAACTTTGCAGCCAATTCAGGCTGGAGTGCCACAAGGCGGTGTCTTGGGACCTGTGTTATACTTACTCTTCACTAACGACTTGCCTACCACCGTTGGTACTGAGATTGGAACTTTTGCCGATGATACTGTGGTAATTGTTACAGACGAAAATCACCAGTTAGCATCCAACAAACTCCAGCGAGCGCTAGATAACATTTCCCAGTGGCTTAAAACCTGGAGAATAAAAGCAAATGAGACTAAGTCTTCACAAATAACCTTTACAATGAGAAGGAAAAATTGCCCACCGGTACGCCTTAACGATATTTTAATCCCTCAATCTACCCAAGTGAAATATTTAGGAATACACTTTGACACAAAACTAACTTGGAAGCACCATATTTTTACCAAAAGAAAAGCACTTGGCATCAGACTGCGGGAGCTCTACTGGATACTGAACAAAAGTTCAAAGCTTTCCGTGGAAAATAAACTTCTTATCTACAAAGCGATACTCAAACCAATCTGGACATATGGCATTGAACTCTGGGGAACTGCTGCATCTTCAAATATTGAGATTATCCAACGTTTTCAATCAAAAACCCTTAGATTAATCTTAGATGCTCCTAGATATATAACAAATGAATGTATAAATCGCGATCTCAACGTTCCGGTAGTTAAGGATGTCATAAAAAGCCAAGCCAGTAAACACAAAAAACGTATATTACATCATCCCAACCACTTTATGAGCAGAATTATAGCAGAAGGAAGAACGTTCACACGCCTCCGCAAACAAACGCCATTGGAACTTTAATGTGTCCGACTTCAACAGACGGATGTGCTACTGAGCTCAGTCCATTCAAGTTCAAACTGGACTTTTAAGTATTTAGTCACTTAGTCACTTTTAAATATTGTTTATTGTCTACTCTGAATTGGCAGATCGCAATATAAGAAAATAAAATTAAACAAAAAAAAAAAAAACCTCTCTATAACGAAGACCTTTCTATAACGAAGTTTTTTGTAGGCACCAACGACTTCATTATAGAGAGGTTTGACTTTAATTAATTTTAAATAATATAATATAATACATTTTCAACATATATAATACAATTTCAATTAATATAAAATAATACAACTTCAATTAATGTAATATTATACAGTTTTAACTTATATTATATTGTATTATAATATACAATATTTTAATATTAATATAATATTGGTTAATTGTGTTATATTAATACAATTTCAACTAATAATATATAATAAAATTTCAATTTATATATTGCTGCGTACGTTTCAAAATTCGACGTAATGGTTCGCGATTGTTGATTATAATAACACTTTTGTTATGCCTAATACTAAATTACTATTATAAAAATTAATGGCTTCTATTTTCCAATATAAAATTTGTATATGTATGAATAAAAAAGTTATGTTTATTCATGTCGTATAAGTTCAAATTTTGTAATATAATTTACCCAATTTACAAATATGTTTACTTTAACAACCTATTTAACCCATGGAATACATTATCAACATGAAATTAAGCAGCATTTCAAAACATTTGTTTTCAATTTCAAGCTAAAATAAATCTTTATTGCATTTAACATATTATACGAAAACCTCCTAAACTATTTTCCGCACAAAAAAAAATTCAAACAGCTAAGAAATAAATAAGAAAATAAATAGCATAAATAATTGCGTAACACACACAATTATAAACAAAACAACATTTCCCATAATTATACGTTAA
The DNA here is from genome assembly GCF_002237135.1 of Teleopsis dalmanni. NCBI lineage: Eukaryota > Metazoa > Arthropoda > Insecta > Diptera > Diopsidae > Teleopsis > Teleopsis dalmanni. The sequence goes on along the minus strand of NC_051846.1, from coordinate 130,455,821 downwards.
TATTAATTAAACCCATTTAACTTAATAATAATTATATTATATGTAATGTATACTTAAATTTATTTATGAGTATTTATATATATTTGCCTTAATTAAAACTTGTACAATAAGTAGTTGAAAAAATGTTATACAATAGCCCTGAAAGAGCATAAAATAGAATAAAAGTAGCACAAGTGTGGTGTAATCACACTTATTTAATACGTGTGACAAAAATGTTATAAAAAATGAGTTTTCTTAAGCAATTTCTATTAGTTTTGATCGAGGTAGGCAGAGTTTCCATTCTTTAAAAGATATTCTCTGACTTCGAGTGACCATGGAAATAAAACATATTTAATATCATAGAAACATATTCATATATATTTTATTTAAAATTATTTATTTCATTAAAGAATTCACAACTGCATTTACATTAATAGCTTTAAGATCTGTATAAGTTTGTCCAGTTCCTACAAAAACGATAGGTTGGCCCGTAATATATGTCATAGATATAGCGGCGCCAACCTTATCATCAATTGTATCGAATTTTGTTAAGACTATACCATCAATAATATGTGGATTATCATTAGAAGAATAATCAGCGAGTGATTGATTGAATTTTACTAGTTGGTCTACAGCTTCATTTCCTACTAAAGCTTCACCAACAAACAAGACTAAATCAGGATCATTAACTGTGATAAGCTTTGAAAGAGAACGCATAAGCGGTTCATTGTCCTGCATACGTCCAGCAGTATCTACAAGGACTATATCCACATTAGTGTCAGAAGCATATTTAATTGCTTCCATTGCAATACCAGCTGCATCTTTTCCGTAACCTTTTTCGTAAAGCTGAACCATAGTACGATTGTTATGATTTTGAGGTGGATGTAATGCATTCAAATGACGTGTATGAGTCCTCAATTGTTCAACTGCTCCAGCACGAAATGTGTCGCAAGCAGCTATCAAAACACTAAAATCATTTTCGACAAGCCAAAAACATATTTTTGCTAAATTTGTAGATTTACCCACACCATTAACACCACAAAATATTATTGTGTACGGTTTATTATTTTTTTTAGCTTCTAAAGCATCGCGTATAACATCGATTCTACGCTTCGGTGATAAAATTCGTAGAAGAGATACGGTTAAAGCACTTTTTATCACTGTAGCAATTGAATCAAATGTACCTATGCTTTTTCCTTCTAAACTTTCTGCAACAGAATCGCATAACTTAAAAGCAATATCCGTAGCAACATTCTTCGCAATTAAATGGTCACGCATTTTATCTAAAATTTCTTGCAAATCAAGTTTGGTCAATGTTTTTGCACCAACAACTCCTTTAAAATAAGATAAAATTCCAGAGATTTTTCGATTTTCTTTGTTTATGTTATGATTATCTACTTCATTATCATTTTCCTTGTCATCAGCAACAACTTCAATATCAGGAATGCTGCCTTGCATTGTGCCAACAATCTAAAGGGAACAAATTTTTTATTCATTGTAATATATTAATATTGGAAATTTACGTACGTAAGATTCTATTTTTTGTAAATTCACATTTTCTTCTTGGTTTTTAGAACGATCCAAAGTAACAGCATCTTTTGTGCTGCCTTCTAATTCCCATATTCTTGGTTTTTTGCCCGCCTTATCAGAAATGACACTCCGTTTTTGCTCTGTTGTACACTTCTTTCCAAGTAATTTTTCCTTCATTTTTTTACGGTTTTCCATCATTATTTTTTCATTTGATAATTCTCCTGTTCGTTCAACATTATGTTCAAGTATACTTTGTATGTTAACTTGTTTTGGCTTACTACTCCTTTCGCTTTCCTCAAACATAGATGCAACAGTTTTCTTTGATTTTAATGATTCGTTAAAACTACGCATTTGTTTAGGTGCAGATTTAGATTTATTTTTTTCAGCGCTTAATAACATGGAAAGAAATTCTTTATCGAAGTCAAAATCCAGTCGAAAACGCAGCACAGGTGACAACAATTTCTCTTCAAATTTGCATTTAAACGCAGTTTGCATATCACATAATATTTTATCTGCATAAGGTAAATTTACAACTTTCTGATATATTATTAAAGATATTAATTCCAATTCATTGTCCAATTTATATTGTACAGCTAAATCGCTGCGTTCAAAATATTTAGAATCACTACTTCTTCCCTATAAATCATAAACGTTATTTTTATATGTATGTACTCATATTAAGTATATAATTCTTACTTCCAAAATAACGATACGTATTAAGTCGTTAACACATTCTGAATAATTTTGACCAGAAAAGTTTTTGCACCACAAAACAATTCCTCCCTTCGTAAATATGACAACAAAATCCAACATTTTAACCTTAGATTAAATTCTTGACAATGTACACGTAGCCAACAAATAAGTTATGAATATAGCAAAACGTCAATGCATACAGTAGAGCATTTACATCAAATATGTTTACAACCGCCTTATATTAAAAATGTTCCTAATATAATATAACTAAATATGGCATATAATTTAATTGTTGGAGCTTGTGGCATATCAGTTCTATTTTTTTAGTAAGTTTGTTATTAATTAGTTAATTTCATTATTTAATTTCTGTCTGAGGGGATATATAAATCATATAATTTGTCATTTTAGTCAATTTCATTATTCAGTTTTTGGCTGAGGGGATATACAAATCATAAAAACAATTTTAAGAGCATTTACGTGTAAAAATTAAAATTAATCTGAAGATGTATTCAATTAGTCAGCTGTTTAACAGTAAGCAAATATTTTAAATCTATACAATAAATAACAAAATATTACAAATGGGTTTGTTTACACAACAAAGTTATAGCACGTTGACACTCTCTCATTTAGGCGATTTGCTCATTGTAGCCATTAATGGGGATGATTTACCATACTAAAAGCTTTCATATAAATTACCTTATTATTAATAAATCAGCTTATTTAGGCCGTATGCGAATTCGAGTAAATTGATGGTAAATAGATCGGTATGGCAGCGAATGTTGGTATTTACCAGAATTTCGAGCAGAGTAAAGTATATAAAAATTATATAAATTAGGCGCTGCCATTGTGAAAATTTTATGAGATATTTAATAAATAAATAAATAAATTTGAAAGCTTTAGCCAAAAATAATAAATAAATGCAATAAATAAGTAAATAAATATTTACCTACGAAGTTTTAATTTATAACATTGACAGTTGTTGTCAATGCTGTATCATATGTTTTTTGATATTAAAAAAGCGAGCGAATTTTAAATTCAACATAGATAAGCAAGAAAAATTAAAGAAACTCACTTTAAATTGGTTAAAAAGACGCCATTTGTTCATTTTAAAACTAAAATTGTTATTATTGTGTGTGTAATAAAAAATCATGAAGCTATAAATATACGTCTTACTATGAAAACTAAATTCATAACTAAAAGAATATTGCATAAAGAGGTTTTCGAACAGAAGTGAAACAACAACAAAAATTTATTTTTTAAATTATTTTAATTAATGGAATTTTGGCTGACCATACAGCTGTTTCGAGTATTGCCAAATACCCTTCATCAGTGGTCTTGGAAATAATTCTTATATTTAATTATTCGCAAATAATTATTTTTGAGACTGCAAGTACCAGGAATCGAACTCGGGTCCTGCCAAATATGAAGCTCAGAATCAGCGCACCTTAACCAACTGATCCAAAGCCGTACTTGACTTTTTATGTTCGCATATTTTTGCTGGAGTTTTGTTACTTTTGCTATGAAAGTTTTATTAACAATTTTACTTGCTGTATTTATATATTAGAACGAAATCATAAACCAGCTGTAGAATAATTGAATTAATTAATTAATTATATTTTTTATTTTTAATTGTTAAATTTCAAAACTATTCTATTCGTAGAGGCATTATTTGTTGCATGATTTGTTCTTCCTTATGTATAGAACCTAATCTAGGAACGTAATGCTGAGAAAAGAATATTGTTCACAAATCGGTAGGTGTATTCACTCTCTCTTGTAAACTCATTGCAAGGAGCACGAATTGCAAGAATGCTATACAAAAACTGCAAGACCGCGAGAACACCTCTCTTGCAGAATTGTATCATCAAAATGAATCAGCTGTTTTTGCAGCCGTATCACATTGAGCAAAGAAAAATAAAAGTATAACAATGCCGCGAACTGAAATACAAAAATGTATAGATTTTTTATTGAAAATAGTGCTTTTAATATTCTGATTGAAGTTATTAACATGTTGTTAATGTAGTTTAATTAAATGAAGACCTTTTGTTTTCTTTAGTAAACCATCACGAAAATCACCAACCAGTACCAAAATCTATTCAATGGAGATCTACCATTCTTCAAGAATTTGATGAAGGCCGTTTTCGTCAAATGCTTAGAGTAAATTGGAACGAATTTTCCTTAATACTCTCACTAATAAACACTAGCAAGAAGTTCACTAATTCACATTCAATTCAATACTTCCCGCTCGATTTTAAACTTGCTATTGTTTTATATCGTTTGGGTTCATCAAGCGAAAATGCGGCTATTCGTAAAGTCACTACATTATTTGGTGTTAGAGATGGGGAAACAATTTATAAGATAATCCGAAGAGTCTTTCGCTCCATATTGGAACTGCAAACCAAATTTATAACGTGCCCAGATGTAGCTGAACGACAAGATAAAGTGGAGAAAACCTATCATGAGCTTCCACATTGCATTGGATATATTGACGGTACTGAAATAAAACTTGCCGAAGCACCAGTGGTTAACCATACATCCTATTTTTCAAAAAATAGAGTGTATTCAATAAAAGCACAAGTCGTATGTGACTATCAGCTGAAGATTCGACATGTCGCAGTTGGTCACTATGGAAGTGCACATGATGCTCACATGTTTCGTACAAGCGCTCTCTGCATCCAAGAAAATTCTTTATTTTCTTCAGAACAATGGTTAGCAGGCGATTCTGCTTATCCATTACTTAAAACTCTTATAGCTCCGTTTCGGTCAAACTCCCAACAGCTTGACTACTCCAAACGTAAAACTTTTAACTTACGCCATAGCAGATTTCGTGTAAGGATTGAACATTGTTTTGAACTTCTGAAGGAACGCTTCGGTAGTCTTAAGGAGTTAAGAATTCGTATTCAGAATGACACGAGTCATAATTTTTGTTCAAATTAGTTCCTTGTTTATTGCATATTGCACAACATTTTGCGACCTTCATGTGATGATACGGAACACGTGGATTACGTACATGACAACGACGAAGAATCTGATGAGCTTATGCAGAATGAAGCTAGTCAGAGAACCAATGAAGGAGCTTCGAAGTGCTCCAATAATTACGAATAATCAATAATTTACGAATACAAATACTAATCAACATATTAATACATAGTATTGTATTAATGTATTAATATGTTGATTAGTATTTGAATATAAAGTTTAGTTTCCTGAAGAAGTCTAAAGACGAAATATCGAAAAAAAAAATAAAAATTATTGCAAAAATGAATTGTGATTTCTTTTTTCTTAATTTTTATTTATATTTTTAACAACAATATAAAAAACAAAAGATTTGACCAATTAGCCTGCAAAAAACACTTTATTAAAATGTTTGGTCACAAATAAATTACATTTAAAAATTCGGAACGCGCGCCGGTGAACACTCAAATATGGTGTCTTATAAAGAACTTAAAGCAAAATACAACAAAAATACTAACTAAATGCTGAGGAAATACATAAAACTGAGTAGAAAAATACAATACTAAGATGTGATATTACATTTCTAACTAATTGTCGATATTTTGGTATAATTTCAAATTTTATTAAAGATTCTAATAAACATATTTCTCAGATTTATACAAATAAAATGTTTATAGCTAAAATAACCACGACGTTAAGGAAACATATTGACATATTTCATAATAAATTATTTAATTTGATCATTTCACAAAAACACATACTGTTAAATAATATTAAAAGAGATTTAGATGATATTAAAAGTATAATTGAAACTGATTTGACTAAAATGGATGCTGATTTCTTTTACCAGTGAAGAAATTTTAAACACAAAACTGAGAGAAAATAAAATTAAAGTTTTAGATAATAAACTCCAAACATTAAAACAAAATTTATTAAAATCATTTAACATGAATCAAAAAGACGACTGGTTTATAAACAAACATTGAGTTCCCACAAGAAATACAATGGCTCATTTCTTTTGGTCCCAAATTCGATTTACCATTCTCCAAAAAAAGTTTTTCTCTTTTTCAATAAATACATAACAGAAGTAGAGAACTGCATCAAAACTTTGCAAAACAAAGATAAGAAAGATATTGCCAGAACAAAATTTATTAACATGGTAAAAAATAACAAACGTTAATTAAAGCATAATGCAAAACAGAAATTTTTTTTCAGCACAGTAGAACAAACTCAAAAATTAAATAATAAGATAATAATTAATAAGATATTAATAGTAAAACCAGAGTTATAATAAAAGATCCTATGTTACAGTGTCATTACAAACTAAAAAAAAACATAAGTAACTAAATTATATGATGACCACATTATGGATAAAAAGGAGAAAGAAAATTTAACAGCCAATATTGCTAATCCTCCTAGAATATATGGCTTACCGAAGATCCATAAGAAGAATATGCCTCTTAGCCCCATTTGTTCTTGCATTAATTCACCAGCGTATAAATTATTTCAATATATAGCGTCCATTCTCAGGAATTCAACAAAAAACTTTAACTATAATGTAAAAGATGCAATAGAATTTAAAAATAAAATTATAAATTCCTACACATATGATGATGAAAAAATGATCTCTTTTGACGTTTCTTCTTTATTTTCTAGTATACCTCTTGACTTGGCTTTAAAAATTATAGAGAAAAAATGAAACAAAATAAAGACCTTTACATAAATTAAAAATCCTTATATTTTGTCTTAAAGATAATAATTATTTTGTCTTAAAGATAATAATAAATAAACTATGGTATACACACAAGGAAAAGGGATGCCGATGGGTTCATCAGTTTCACCCATCATAGCAGATATTATTATTACTTTTATTTATTTTTATTTTTATTTTATGAAGTGTTATGAAAGACACCCTTTCAATGCTCTATCTTACATGCTAACTTACAAACTAACAAATAAAATTGAATATATTATTTAATTTATTGCTTCGAAATTAACATATTTAATAAATTAAAATAAAGTCTTTAGTGTATAAAACTAGTTACATTTTAAATTATATTATAAATTCCGTTTTTTAAATATTTTATTTGTAAAGAATATTCCTAATATAATATAACTAAATATGGCATATAATTTAATTGTTGGACCTTGTGGCATATCAGTTATATTTTTTTAGTAAGTTTGTTATTAATTAGTTAATTTCATTATTTAATAACAATGAAAATTATAAAAGATAAATAGAAAGCAATTATAAATGAAATCAAAATGAAAGACAAAAAGAACAGTCACAAAAAAATAAAATAATAAAAAGCCAAAAATAATATTTATGATAAGTAGAAAATTAATCAAACAATATTAAAACAATATTAATTAATATAAGATTGTAATAATAAGCTAAGACAGTTCCTGAGAAATTAACTTCTTGAAGCACACTAAGTTGTTTGCGTTTCTGGTATCGCTAGATAACGAGTTCCAGAGTCTTACCGCATTTATGAAAAAGAAACTAGTCGCAGAAAAGTGGTTGAACCTTAGGATTAAATATTGAATAGATCTGTTTGTACACTAAGTTGTTTGCGTTTCTGGTATTGCTAGATAACGAGTTCCAGAATCTTACCGCATTTATGAAAAAGAAACTAGTCGCAGAAAAGTGGTTGAACCTTAGGAATAAATATTGAATAGATCTGTTTGAATGCAATTTACATAGATTATTAAAAAGGTACTCAGGGATTTGTTAGAATCCCTAGAATGTTATTCCTGTACCCAGTTAAATGATCAAAACGCCTGAGTCCATAGACATACCTTGTCAGGCAGTTCATTAAAGCTCTTACTTTGTATAGGGATTCTGAGTTAAGTTTGCTGTAGACCAGACTAGAATACATAACTATAGGCATTATTAACTGCTTTACTAATGTGCAACGAAGATTCATTGAAGTATATTTAGCTGGAGTATATTGTATACATCTAAGTGATACAATTGATTTCCAAAAGACTAGATTTATGTGGTCACGAGCATTCAAGCTAGACTTTAAGTAAAAACCTAAGCATTTTAGTGATAATTTATAATCAATTGTAGTACTGCCGATTAAAATTAAAGGCAATGTCTCCACTATATTTTTATTCTCACAATAGCCAGAATAATTGTTTTTTCTGTATTAAGCAGCATGTTATTTACTATTGCCCATGCATGAATTCTATTTAAGTCATCAGTAAGCCTACAAGCATTGTCACCTTAAAAACCAACTGTACTAGAAATATACATTTGAATATCATCTGCATATGCATGTAATTTGGAATATTTCTTCTTCTTCTTTATTTGCCAATTCGATTTCGAATATTGGTGATCATGTAACATAACATAATACTATATTAATTATAACATAATAATAATAATATCATAATAACATAACATAACATAATACTATATTGTTTGATTAGTTTTTAATAAACACAATTACAAATTTTTAACTATTTCTGCGTATTGCTCTCTGCATCTCGTTATATTTATAAGGCTGCCAACCTCTCGTATTTGAGTCCATTGACGAATGTTTCGCAGCCAAGAAAATTGTTTTCTACCAATACCGCGTTTGCCTTCGATTTTTCCTTAAATAATCATTTGGAGTAACTCATATTTTGAATTTCGCATAATATGTCCCAAGTAAACTGTTTTTCTTCTTTTTATAATTGTTAACAGTTCGCGATCACACCTCATTCTTCGTAACACTTCATTATTTGTAACATGATCTGTTCATGGAATTTTGAGAATTCTCCGATAAATCCATAACTCAAATGCTTCGAGTTTGTTAATATCAACAATTTTCAAAGTCCAGGTTTCCATGGCGTATAGAAGTATAGACCAGACATAGCATTTTACAAAACGGATTTTAGTTTTAATATTGAGATCATGACTATTAAGTACTTTTTTGTATCTAAGAAAAGTATTTCGTGCTATTTCTATTCGGCATTTGATCTCTTTGGAACAATTCCAATTTTCATTTACATAGCATCCAAGATATTTAAAATGCTGTACTTTTTCTATACCAATATTATTAACCATTAAATTTGTGTTGCTATACATATTCTTTCGGCTTACAATCATATATTTTGTTTTATTTTTATTTATTTTTAGTCCATATTGTTCGCTAGTGGTGTTAACCCTGTTTACTAGCTCTTGTTGGCCACTTAAACTGTCGGCAATAAGAATGGTGTCATCCGCGTATCTGATGTTATTAATGAAAACGCCGTTTACCTTCACACCTTGTTGAATATCGCTAATAGATTCTTCAAATATTTTTTCTGAATACAAATTGAATAACAGTGGCGACAATATGCAAGCCTGTCTAACGCCTCTTGAAATGGATATCCCTTCTGTTATATCACCATCGATGTTTACATGCGCAGTTTGTTGCCAGTACAAATGTTTAATGCATCGGATTTCCTTGTCATCAATATCAATGTTTTGAAGAATTTCTATAAGTTTATCATGTTTCACGTTGTCGAACGCTTTCTCGTAATCGATAAAACAGAGAAAAACGTCATTGTGAACGTCTTTACAATTTTGAACTAAAACTTGAATACATAATGGTGCTTCCCGATTCCAAGTCCTTCCTTAAAACCAAATTGTGATTCTCCCATTACTTCTTCGCATTTTTTGTGTATTCTGCCGTGTATAACTTTTAGAAAAATTTTTAAAGCATGTGACATAAGGCTGATAAGTCTGTATTCACTACATTTTTTTGCATTTTTCTTCTTAGGCAGTGTTATGAAGGTAGATTTTACCCAGTCCTCGGGATATTGTCCAGTATTGTATACATGATTAAACAATTTTACTAATAGATTAGTATTTTCTTCATCAATTAGTTTCAAAATTTCAGATGGAATCTCGTCTGGGCCATTTGCCTTATTGTTTTTCATCGATTTTATGGCTTTTCTGACTTCGTCTTTAATTATGTACATTCCAGTTGGCATACTTGTAATTTATTAGCATACTTGGCATACTTAGAATATTTACATATGGTGAAAACATCATTTATATATATTGAGAAAAGCAGTGGGCCGAGGATTGACCCCTGAGGAACACCAGTGGGCAATGATTTAAAATCCGAATTTTTATCAGCAGAGAAAACAGTCTGCAATCTTCCTGTTAGATAACTATATATAAATTTAGAGGCAGAGAACGATAATTAAAAATAATCAATTAATTTCTTACATAGTATGGAGTGATCAACACGATCAAATGCTTTAGAGAAGTCTAAAAGACATAAAAATGTAATCATGTCATTATCATACCTAGGTCGAATATCTTTTAAAACTTTGAGCATGGCAGTAGAGCAACTATAATACTTTCTAAAGCCTGACTGTGATGGAGAGAGAAGTTTGAAACGCTCAAGGTGAATATTAATTTGATTAGCCATTATAAGCTCACAAACTTTGGACAGTGATGAAAGAATACTAATAGATCTGTAATCACAAGTGGACGAAACGTTAGACTTCTTCGGAGTTGTGTTATTACTATTTACATTTATACTCGAAATGAAGTAATCATTTAGTTCATTTGAATTTAGTTCACAATATGTTGTAATATCTTGCTTTAATCCCAAATGTTTAATATTCCTCCCGATATTCTTGGTTGGCTGTGTAGTGTCAAGCTTAAAATTATAAAACGCCAATTTTGCAATGCTTACTGCTTTCGCGGCTAAATTTCTAGCTAATTTAAACCGTATCCAGTTATAAGACGATTGAAACTTTTTCCACACTGCATGCTTTTTGTTTCTGTAATTAGTCTTTCTTCTAATCTGAAGGGTTAGCCAAGGACAGGAAGAACTTTTAATAGTAATCGTCCGCAAATCAATAAAAAAATTTACAAAATACATTACTAAATTTATCTAACTTACACTGTAACGCACACTGTTACAGTATTTAGTTGGATCAGTTTCGTTGATGATACTTAGGCCTATCATGGCTAATAAATCTTTTAGTTTTAGTAATTTACTACAATTCACTAAAAAGTCATAATTAAAATCATATATATGTACAACTGAGAGAAGCGAGTCAAATAATGGATCGCATGAGAATTGGTTATGTGGATTGTAGACACAGGAAACTAAAATTTTATTACTGCGACTTATGATAGATACACAAATAAATTCAATATCAGATTCATCCGAAGTACATATTAACTGACTATTTAAATAAGATTTGCAATATATTGCAACTCCACCACCTTTTCTGTTTTTCCTATCGTGGCGATATTAAACATAACCTTTTATACAAAAATATGAACTACTGATATCATTATCTAACCATGTTTCAGAAACGCAAATAATGTCAACATTGGAGTCTTCAAACACTGATTTTACATGATCAAGTTTAAGACCATTTAGGCTTCTAGCCTAAATTGTTCTAGCATTAAAATGAACAATATTGAAATTACTATTTTGGGCACACAGAACGTTTATTAAGGTTTTATGATCATTCATGATTGATAATTAATTTTATCTGCCTCAAATTCAAGTCTTCGCTGTAACGTTTTACAGTTCATATTCCTGCAATCATGATCCGTAGAGATATCCTAGAGATTAAGAGTTTTTATCATCTTCACGCAGTTTATACATTTTATAATGCTGTTAACACATTCTTTATGACAGTGCCCAATTCACTGCATTTTGCACAGGGCACTCCGTTTTCTTTACAGACATTTGCTTTATAGTCCCAACACTTAAAACACCTCATTACGTTAAAATTCTCATAAGCAATGCATCTATCCTAACCAACATTAATTCTACGCTCATTCATTATTTGAGCAAATGCAAATGTTTGTTAAATGTTAGTTATATTGGCAATGCATACAATTAATATAATAATAAGTGGTTCTATATTTAAATGCCCAGTGTATATAAAAATACGCTAATTGTTTCCAAACGCATTGCATTGTTTACAAACAAATTCATAATTCCACACAAGGAATTTGACACCACACATATCGGCGGCACTTTGCCTTCGAGTTAACCATATGACCGCATATACAACAACATCAACAGTAAGCGTACCCGATACAAGTGGAATCGAAGACGCTTACTTAGCAATATATTATTAAATAGTAAAGTAATTACGCTGCGCCGTTTTGTACTTAAATAAAAATGCATATAAAATATTAAAATAAATAATACCAAAATATAAATATAAATATAAAATATTTAGTAAATAAGAAAGTACATACGCTGCGTCGTTATGTACCTAGGTTAAGTCGAAAGCAAAGATTCAAATAAAAATCAGAACAAGAAATGCACTCATAAGAAGCGCACCAAGTTCTCAACTAAAAACCTTCTTTTTATTTTTGAAGTAAAAATATATATTAAAAGAAGGAACGCCAAATCATATCGGTGATTTAATATCCTTCAAAATTTAACGTTTTTACAGTACTAACTAATTCACATTAATTCAAATCGAAAGCAATAATAAGCAAAACAAAAAAATCTGTGAAGAGCTAAAGGAAATCCAAAGTAACGCTTTACAGCCGCACAGTTCAAAGCAAGCTTCATATACCGAAGCACTAAAAGCAAATAAACCCAAAAGAGTAGAAAAAGTGCCAGAATTCAGAAAAGAAGTGCCTCTCGTGATCAAACCTAAATCCAAACAAAATATTGCAAAAACAAAGCAAGACCTAAACAATAAGATAAACCCGGAAAATTTGAAAATCGCTAATATCTACGAAAGAAACAACGGCACCATTGTTATAGAGGCAGAAAGTGATTCCGAGCGTGAAAAAATAAAATGTGCTGTAGAAGGCGCTATGAGCGAGAATTATGAAGTAAAAGTCCCAAACTCTATTAAGCCACGATTTACTATCTCTAGAATCAGTTTTAAATATAACGAACAGGAAGTTATCGAAAAATTGCGAAAACAAAATCAGTGGCTCTCTGATTGTGAACTAAAACTAGCAAAAATGTACGAAATAAAACGAGATAATAAAGTATTTTACAACGCAATATTTCAAACGGACTCGAATACTTTTACAAAAGCTATGGAAGCAGAAAAGCTAAACATTGGCTGGGAAAAGTGTAAAATTTACGATGGAACGGATTTAATGATATGTTACACGAATGTTGACGAATGTTGCCGTAAATGCCATCAAAGACATCGGACTCGCGATTGCAATGAGGAGCCGGTTAATAAATACTTAAATTGTATACATGCAAATGAGAAGCTAGGCTTTGGCCTTGACGAAAAACATGCAGTGCTTGACAAAAACTGTCCCGTGTATCTCAAAATACTTGAATAGAAGAAAAAGAAAATCGGATACTAGCAGAGAACAAACAAATCGTGCAGTCCTCTCCCTGGGCCAAAAGGGTTGAGCGCTGGGTTCACAACCCGCCTCGTCAAAAATATTGTGATTCATCATCAACCAAACAAAAAACATAAAACAAGTCAAAAAAAAACGAAAGCGTGATATAATTCTGGGAACATGGAACGTACGTACGCTGCTGAGAGCAGGAGCACTACAAGAAACAATTAAACAAATGGAAAAGTACAACGTTGATGTGCTAGCGGTTCAAGAAGTACTGTAACGACACGGATTCGTCGTTTTAATTCTGCTGAGGTATTACTCAGTCGCGGTCCGGGTCGTTGCAATAAATTTGTTTTATTGACAAGTTCGAAGCTGGTAAACCAATGAGTGGAAAGTAAAAGACCGTTTGTTTTTATTATTTCAAATTTATTTAAAGTTTTCTTAAATAACTTATTCTAGTCTTGATTCTACTCAGTAAGTTTTATCCAAAGACGTCAGAACATCAAAGGGTTTTTTCCAAATCTACGTAATTAGTTTCTAGCCAAAGACGTCAAAACATCAAAGGCGTTTATAAAATCTATTCAATAATTTTTACCCAAAGACGTCAGAACATCAAAGGGTTTTTTCCCAAATCTACGCAATTAGTTTCTAGCCAAAGACGTCAAAACATCAAAGGCGTTATACAATCTACTTAATACCTTCTACTGATTTATTAAGCCTTAGCGTCGAAACACCATGGGCTTCTAAAAAAAGACTTAGCGCTGGAGTAGAGTACTACTCACTTCGGTGTGCCGGTGCTAAGTGATCTTTCATATAAAATCTCCGCTATTTATATACGACACTTTGCTTTGCTTAATTGCACGCACAACCGCACAAGTATAATTCGCTGTCAGCTTTGTTATGCTTGTCGTGTGTGCGTATGTTCGCGGTTGGCTTTGTTTTGCTTGTCGTGTGTGCGTGTGTTCGCGGTTGGCTTTGTTTTGCGTGTCGTTTGTGCGTATGTTCGCGGTTGGCTTTGTTTATTTGTTTAAATATATAAATCGAGTTTTATCCAGACGATTTTTAGTAAAAAATAATAAGTTTTATGTAGGGCGGAATTTGTACAAAATTCCGTCCTTACAGTACGATGGCAAGGATGTGGTGAAATTGAATGCAACGGTACAAAATTCCGTTTTAGTGGTAACGTTGAAAGGTCTGGTAGGTCTGGGACTGGATTTCTGCTTAACAAACGAGTGGAAAAATCGTTTTTGGGCTTCAGACCAATAAATGACAGAATATGTGTAATCTCCCTTAAAGGAATGTTTAGCAAATTTACGCTGATAAATACCTATGCTCCAACAGAAGACGCAGATGATATCGCTAAAGAGACCTTTTATACAGACTTAGACGAGACATTGAGCGAAACTCCATCACATGATACAAAAATATTACTTGGAGACTTCAATGCAAAAATTGGAAGAGAATAATATAATCCTAATGTAGCTGGCTTACACTCACTACACACCGTGTCATCAGACAATGGTAAACGGTTATGTCAGCTCGCAACTGGCTCCGGTATGTACATTAGCAGCACGCATTTTCCACACAAAAATATACACAAAGGCACATGGCAGCTACCAGGTTCAACAACAGCCAACCAAATAGATCATGTTCTTATTGATCATATTAAGAAATCGTTTATCCTTGATGTTCGTAGCTGCAGAAGTGCAAATGTCAATAGCGACCATTTTCTGGTAAAAGCCACAGTAAGACAAAGTCTAAAGGGCGTGCGTAAAAATTACGGATCTAGAAGGAAAAAATGGGACGTTGACAAGTTACATGACAGCGAAACGGTCCAACAATATGAGCAGAGAGAAAACGAATCACTTAGACATATCACGAACTATACCAATATAAACGAGCACTGGAAAGTTTTTGTAAATTCAATCACAAAAGCAGCAGAAGAAACCGTTGGTGTGAAAAGAAATCGTAGACGCAACAATTGGTTTGATAACGACTGCAGTCGCAGTGGAAGCTAAGATTGTAGCCAGAGAACAAATGTTAAATGACAACAGCATTACTAACCAAAGCAACTACAAAAACAAACGAAAAATAGCAAATATAATATGCAAAAGAAAAAAAAAAGAAGCCGAAGAAGAAAAGAAGAAGAAGAGAAATCCTAGACATCAATAGAGATTTTGCAGATCGAAACGCTAAAGGTTTCTTCCACAACATCAAGCATCAAACAAAGGGTTTTCAAGCGCGAATCAACATGTGTAAGGACAAAGATGGGGAACTACTAGTAGAAAAAGAGGGCATTATCAAAAGATGGCAGGAACATTTTCAAGAACTTTTCAACATTGGTTCGGAAAGTAATAACCTATCCTTAACAGACTTAGCTACAAGTCAGAACAAGAACCTGAACCCACTCTTGAGAAATTTACAGAAGCCATAAAGCAAATGAAAAACGGAAAACCACCCGGTGAAGATAGTATATCAGCAGAGCTCATTAAACATTGCGGAGAAAGCGCAAAAATAGAGCTGTTTACATTAATCAAGCGTGTCTGGGCTGAAGAAAGGCTGCCGGAAGCGTGGCTCACTGGCGTAGTAGTACCACTGCACAAGAAAGGTGACAAACTAGATTGTAATAACTACCGAGGCATAACGTTGTTAAGCACATGTTACAAAATTTTTACATGCATTTTAAACAAGCGACTAAAGAATGCAGCGGAGGAAATCTTAGGTGAATACCAAGGGGGCTTTAGACCGAATCGTTCAACGACCGATCAAATATTCCTGCTTAAACAGAACCTGGAAATGAGTTATGAGTTCAATGCATTAGTGCATATCCTTTTCATCGACTTCAAACAAGCATTTGACAGCATCGATAGAAAAATGATACAGGAAGCTCTACAGTCACTCGGGATCAATCAGAAGCTCATAAAACTAATAATGATTACACTGTGCAATACGACTGGAAAAGTGATAGTGCAAGACAGTCTAACAGATGCCTTTGAAATTAAAAGTGGAGTGAAGCAAGGTGACTCGCTTTCAACTACCATTTTCAACCTAGTCCTTCACGATGCTATTAAGTCACTGGTGGCAACAGGGAACATATTCAACAAAACATCACTGACCATTGCCCACGCAGATGACATAGCCATCTTAAGCAGATCACTTCACTATATGAAAGAAAAGTTCGTCGACTTACAACTCAGAGCTAAGATAGTTGGGCTAAACATTAATGAGAACAAAACAAAATATATGAGGGTTGGAAGAAACATGCACAGCCGAATGTTAGAGCCCTTTCAAGTTAGTGAGTTTACGTTTGAAGAAGTTGAAAGCGCCAAATACTTGGGTGTCCTTATTAATAAAAACAATGAAATCAGTGTTAGTATACAAGACAGAATTGTAGCAGCAAACAGAAGTTATTACGGACACGCAAAAATCTTCAAATCTAATTCGTGACCAGAAGTGCCAAAATACACGCTTACAAGGCAATCGTCCGCCCGGTATTATGCTATGGGGCCGAAACGTGGACTCTAACGACAGCAGATGAAAACCAAATTAGAAGATTCGAAAGAAAGGTGCCTAGAAAGATTTATGGTCCCATCCGCCTGAATCAAGAAGAATTTCGTCGGCGTACGAATGCTGAACTACTACAACTTTGCGATGGTGAAGATGTGGTGAAGTTCGCAAAGTCGCAACGCTTGAGATGGTTAGGACACATTATGCCGGACGATAGACCACAAAAGCGAATACTCCATTTCACACCGTATAATGACTGCAGCAGAGGTAGACCACGTATATGGAGATCTAAAACATCATGCAAAGCAGAATGGAGAAAGCTGCTTGATGCAGCTAAAGCTCACCCCGCGCTGTAACGCTGATGATGATGATGATGATTTATGTATTTATTTAGGTAATAATGAAATATGAATAATCAAACTTGTTGATATAAAAATGAGTTGAATCTTGTAAACACCTTATTATGTTATTATGAATAAAATTATGAATTAAAAAGACAGTATAAAGGAATTTATATATCTGTATATACTCAATTATATTATAAATTTTTTTTATTATTATCTCTATGCCATATTGTAAAATTCAAGAATTTTGTATTTACTTTTAATATATAGCAAATATAAAAAAAAAATATATATATATCTACTTTTTTTTATTTATGTATTTTTTTTTTGGGTTAATTTTTTAGGAAACTCCTAAGTTCAACATGAGATCTTACTGTTCTTAATTAAAGGGGTGGTACTAAGTTTGTGACCATACTCATCTCCTACGGCAGAGCTTCGCTGTAACTAAATTGTATTCACTTCTTTTCTCGTAATTTTATTCTTTTTTACTCTTTAATATTTTACCCTAACAAAGAAAAAAAAATGAAACGCTTCACTGATGGTAACCAAGCATTACCGGAAGTGTTACCAGCGTTTCCCACATTCGTGGAAACCATGGCCGTCCAGGCTGGTGCTGCTACGAACATCGACTGGGGAATGGAAGAGTCGATACTAAATGAAATGAAGGCAGAAGGGTTGCCCCGAGGTCAAACTTGTAACTTAGGTTTGAGCGAGGTATACACAGAACTTCCTAAAGCTGCCGCAGTGATCGTAAGCATCAGGGAGAAGACTCTTCCCATACTATACGATGAAGATTTCTTTAAGTTTAGAAAACCCAAATGAACAATAGTGGTTTTATTTAATAATTTTTTTTTTTTTGAAATATTGAAGAAGTTTAGATGTAATGAATTGGATAGATAATAGTTTGTTCGTGTGTAAGCATTGAATTAACAATGAAGTTAAATAGTTAAGTGAATATAAATGAAGTAGTAATGAATAGTTGATAGTTTTGTTTAGTTAGGATAAGAACTAAGAACATGGCACGATTTTTTTTTTCTTTGTTGTTGTCTACACCGTAGCCTCAGTTGCTAAGAACCCCACCCCAACACTGGCGAGCATACCGGGCTAGCCACCGTGCCATAAGTGACTTCTGAGGGCGTTAATTCTAACCACAGGTGGACACAACAAAATCAATAAGGTTCTTTGAAGAAAATAACTTCATTAGTGGGTTCCCACTCTTTATCTAACCAGAGATAGCTGGGAGCTTGGATCTGTGACCGGTAACTGTACAGTTACTATCTTCGCAGATGGTTCAAAGATAGAAGGCGGTACGGGAGCAGGTATCTTCTCGAAAGATATGCAGGTATGACAGTGCTACCGAATCCCTGCTACTTACAGCGTCTTTTACGGCGAGATATATGCTATCGAAAATGAGGTTAACATTAGACAACAAAGTACAATTCGTCCTTCGAATATCACGATTTTTGTAGATAGGCCGCACTGAAAGCAATTGAATCTAAATCATCAAATATCATATGGTCTCTCTTTGCTGGACATAGTACATTTCGACATAGCAATATTGAAGGGAATGAATTAGCAGATGAGATGGCCGGAAGAGGTGCTGAACTGCATACAGGAGAGGCCGACCTCTAAATACGGTGACTATCAATTTATAAACTAACCGCGAAGACTGTAAGGTCGCTAGAATCTTATGACCTAAGTTGCTCCAACAAGTGGATTATGCAGAAGTTACCAAGATGAAGAGGAGATAAAATCTATCAATCACTTCCTATGTCTCTGTTCAGGACTTCAAACAAGGCTACTTTAATGTCTTGGGGATCCTTATTTTACTGGCTTGCAAGAGATAACGAAAGCAACCTTATCGGATCTCCTCAACTTCATCTGGAAAACCAAATGGTTTAACAAGGTTAACAAAGGTTAGCAACTGGCATCGCCTGGTAAAATTTTTTGAGAGCATCCCAATGGGTAATATATGTCTCCGAGTATAAGTGCTGACAACTGTCAGCACGTGCCTTCCGAACATAACCTAACCTAGTGTGGGTTAAAATTTTCACACATATGCTCCATCGAGAATCTAAACTAGGAGTGATAAATTCAATCGTTCTGTCTGCGTTATCCCAATTTTGTTGATTAAAGATTCAGCTTCCATTTTGGGACAAATTTCTTCATCAAATTTATTCCAATTAAAATCAATGGAATTTTTAGCCGCTCTTGCTTCGTTTGCTAAATGGATATTAACTTCAGTCATACTCCCTGTACGATCATTTTCTCTTTGCTTACGAAAAAATTCTTGTTTTGACTACATTTTCAATTCTACTGAAATATCTATATAAATTATTAGGTAGAAATGTATTATTTTTATTTTTTATTTATGTTTCTTCCGTTTTTTGTAAACATTTGCGATTGCATTGTGCATGCCAGCTAAAAGGTATGAAATAAAAAACAGAACACAGTCGCTCAACTAATTATTGTGTTTTGCGCACAATTTTTAACCGGTTTTGCGCCATTAATATCTTATAAAAAATATATTTTAATTATCTATCTATAATGAGTATATATTAATAACTGAAAAAATAAGTAATAAAGATAAAAATGACCTTGAATTGAAAAATTTCTGTTTTTTGTACTGAAAACTCAACTTTGCTCGAGTGGCGCAACGTCATTTTTAATCCTTTTTCTCCAAAACTTTGGAAATATCATATTTTGGGTCTATGGCATATTTCTAGGGGGTGTACTCATTAAAAATCGCATTTTTCTGAGCCACCCTAATGTTACACTTTGTTATAGATGAGTGATGGGCTAAATAGTCAGGTTTTTTGTTTTGGCTTTTTTAGTTTTTTTTTTATTGTTATGTTTATTTCATCGATGTTTCGGTTATTTAAGACCACTAATTAGGCACACATCTAAGTTTCTAATGTGTTAATACATTTATGTATTTATGTATATTATGTATTTATGTATTAAAATGGCAAGACCATGTATTGCGTGATAGTTTGCGTTTCTTTTCTTTATATTCTTTGATATACACAGTGCGATTATATAGCACGGCTTAATTGGTTTGCATACAATTAACATCGTTTATAATATGCTTTAGGAAATTCGAACATACTGATTTCCCTTCCTTCGAATTTTAAATGAACTGCGCTTATATCGGAACATGTGAAAAATGTGTAACTTTTTAAACACATTTTTTATATATAAGTTGAGATATTAAAATGATTTTAATATTTAATTTTTTTTTAAACTTTTACTTTTCAAATTTTTCGATAAGCTTAAGATTTGACAAATTTAGAAGTTTAAGTTTGACTTCAAATTTCTCAAAATTGTACTACTCGAATTTTAGGGTTTCTTTTGCTATTGTTAGTTTGATTAATTCTCTATTAGACCTGTGTGGGTGCAATATTATCCCGTTTCTAGATTTTTCTAAGGGCCATGTTATGCAGAGTGTCTCGGACACGTCATATTACGCTCTTTCGGGCTATGCCGAAAATGAATGTTATGCAGAGTGTCACATCAGTATTGCCAATTTTGTATTTTTACTACTTCTTGGTTGTGCCTAAATTTAAAAGGAAATTTAAATATGCTCACTTTCAATTTGCCACCAAAAATAATTCGCATGAAAAAACTCATAGAGGCTGTAATAAAAAAAATGTTAATTTATTATTATATTATCTTATAACAATTGTTGATATTACCTTCATCTTTTACTGAAATCGGAAAGTGTAATAATTATATTATTAGCGATTTATAAAAAAATGCTATGTTGCTTACTGCCATTTTTTCTCCAAAACGTACTAGAATTGTAGTAATTTGCTCCTAAAAGGCGCAAATTTTGAAATTTATTACTAAACAACACTGTTTTGCCTTAGTGCCGGGGCACAAATACGCCGGCTCTCATGCCGGAGTTTGAACGGCCATATTGTTTTTTCTCTCATTCTCAAATTTAAAATTTTGATTGAAAACAACAACAATTGTACTCATGCCGTGCCCGAGACACTCTGCATAACATGGCCCTAAAAAAAATGTTTTTCAAAAAAAGTCGATTATGACCAATTTTTATTTTTCTTATACATACATAATTTAAAAAATACGCGTCAAATTTCAAATTGGTGTATAACAATCGAAAAGAACTTTTTAAATTCTATAAGAATAATGCCTTTTGTTTCAGTTTATTGCTTTATTTTAACAAAAATATCATTTTAAAATTTTGTTTTTGTAAATACAGCCCTGTATTTTCCTACAACGTTGTGAACTATGCGCTGGTGTTTTGTCGAAATTGAAACCGAAAATTCTTTCATTATTAATTTTTTACTACACAAGTTGACATTTCACGTGACCATGACTGTATAACATAGTCTTTCATTTATAACATGGTACTAAAATAATCTCTGAATATCATAGTTTTATTTATGAAAATCTTTCCGTTTCATTTAGCGTCGTAGCTAACTTATACACATTGCTGTTATGAAATAGTTGAGGTTAATCATATTAAGTTTATAAAAATTTAGTTTTAACTTTGGATATGAAATATTTAACCTTTTACCTTACGATCAATTATCACTATAGTTGTTTAAATAAAAGAAATTAAGATGGGGATCTCAAAAAATGTAAATGATATTGTAAGGGTATTTACAGGTAGTAGAAAATCCGCTTATTTATGGAGAAGTTCTTACATCTGCCGTAATTTCTCTAACAAACAGGTATGTATAAATAATGCTCGTTTAACAAGCCTATAACTCGTCATTACAGGGGAAGTTGCTCAGTGCAGAGTCGAAGGCATTTATCGGCGTTCTTTCAAGATCGTTTGGATTGCCCACCCAAACAATTCGACAATTGCATGCTAGTTTTTGCAATAATAATATAAGAAAGGATAACGACAGTGATAAACAAAATCCAAAAAAGACACCAAATGAAAATGATAAAAATAACGACAATGAAGAAAAACTTAAATCAATGGTCACTAAGGCAGTGCTTTGGTTATTTACAATTTATATGTTGATTGCATTTTTTACATTAGTGATGTCTCCTCGCACTGATCGACCTGAGGTATGCATTTATATGGAGACATAATATTGTTTTAAGAAAAAATTTTAGGGTTCAACACGGTACGTTTCGTGGAATGAGTTTATTCATCATATGCTCGCTGCAGGTGAAGTTAAAGAATTAATAATAAGACCTGATATGGAAATGGTTACGATTATTTTACATGACGGAGCTATTATTAAGGGAAGAAAAGTCTCGTCAACAATTTTTCATATGGCTATACCAGATCCAACAAAGTTTGAAGAAAAACTACGAGAAGTTGAAAGGCGGCTGGGTATTAGCGAAGGTAACATCATAAAATTTATTACTAATACGTGGCTAATTTAAAACTTTTTATAATATAATCTTATAATAATCTTATTTTTGTTGATAAATTGTTTATCTGTGGTTTTTTTTATTCCATTTTAAGGTGTTGCAATTACTTATGATCGTCAAAGTGATGTAACTGGTAGGATTCTCATATTGCTTCTATTCTTTGGTCTTCTCATGGCGATAGCGTCTCGTTTAAGAGGTGTTAAAAGCCCATTAAGTATGGATACTTTCGTAAGTATCCATAAATATTTTTTTGTTAAAATAATGTAAAAATTTGATCAATTTTTAGACTCAAATGGGGAGAGCCAAATTTACACTTGTTGATCCTTTCGATGGGGGCCGTGGAGTGTTATTTAGAGATGTTGCTGGCTTACAAGAAGCAAAACAGGAAGTAAAAGAATTTGTAGATTATTTAAAAGCACCAGAGAAGTATCAGCGTCTTGGAGCGAAAGTTCCCAAAGGAGCACTTCTTCTAGGACCTCCAGGATGTGGGAAAACTCTACTTGCAAAAGCAGTGGCAACCGAAGCACAAGTTCCTTTTTTAAGTATGAATGGCTCAGAATTTATTGAGATGATTGGTGGACTTGGAGCGGCAAGAGTTCGTGATTTATTTCAAGAAGGAAGAAAAAGATCACCTTGCATCATTTATATTGATGAGATTGACGCAATTGGAAGGCAAAGGTCTGGTAATGAAACTTTAACACAAGGAAGTTCAGGAGAATCAGAACAAACTCTTAATCAATTACTTGTGGAAATGGATGGCATGGCATCAAAGGAAGGCGTATTAATGCTTGCAAGCACAAATCGCGCAGATATATTGGATAAGGTAAGATTTCTTTTAATATCTAATTTAAAACATATTTAAATGGATGTATTGTGTGCTTTTAGTTTCTGATTAAAAAAAAGTTAAGACCTATAGGATTTTATGGAAACATTTTTTTTTATAAATGTTGATATATTTTTAGTCAGAATGACTGCAATGTTCTTTTTATTAGAAAATTGGCACCAAACTAATTCTGTCAAATCCGTGCAATATAACATGTAACTTAAAATTCAGTTACAACAAGAAATTTTCCAAATAGGAAACTGATTACCTTATTTTCTAAAACAAAACGTAATTATGCTATGTTTCCTAACCTAAGCGAAAAAGCGGATTTGTAGAATAACATAGCATAGCTTCTTTGTAAAAAGCACCAGAATGGTCGCTTTACATATTAAGATAAAAGTAAAACTAATATGCCATAGTACAATAATGTCTCTACAAAAAGAGTAGCTTTGAAAAGAAATAAAGATAATAGGCAAACCCCAAAAGTTAAACTTTCAATTCGTTGAACTTTGTGTTTCCAAAAATAAAGCTGTAGTTTATAAGCTCGTTCTAATTTAAAAAGCACGGCAACGCTGCGTATGGTTGTTTTCAGGCTATAGTTATAATAAAAATAAGTGACTAATAAAACTAACAAATAAGGAGACTATAAAGAGCATCCTGGAAAGAACTTTAGCATGCAGAAACGCTTGGCTGCAGTCTTCTTGTCTTTGTGATAAACACGATTAGTTCATCGTCTTTGTAGTATATATGATTCTTGAGCAGGCACAGTCTATATAAAGACTGGTACTTGCCTTTTAGTCCAAACAAATTATATACGACATATAGTATACTAATTAAATAAATATTGGATTATTCCCAAAGACCACTGATGAAGAGTACTTGGCAATACTCGAAACAGCGTTGTATGGTCAGCCAAATTTTCAATAAAATTAAAAAATAAATTTTTGTGTTTGTCCTTTATTTCTTTCTTTGTTATTCGAAAACCCTTCTTTTTTTCTAATACTAAAACAGGAAATGAATTTGTTAATGAACTTTCACAGTAAATTAACAAAACTCCAAGTTCGAACATACACTTCAAGTACGGCTTTGGGTGGCTAATGAACACTGACTCAGCTTCAAATTTGGCAGAGTGCGAGTTCAACCCTTGGTACTTACAGTTTAAAAAAATTAGTTACGAATATTTAAATATAAGAAATAATTTCAAGAACATCACTAATGATGGGTAAAAGCATCGCACGTAGTGGTGATTCCTGAAAGCGGCACCTGGCGGTACTTCCTGAAATGTTTGAATTAAAATTATATATATTAAAAATTAAATTTATGTATAAATTATTGTGGTATTGACACAATTTAGAGTTTGGTTTTTTAAGTAAATAAATTGATAGTTTTCTTAATTGTAATCCTAACTAAAAAGAGACCATTATATATATATATCTAATAATCAACAAATTTTAGGCACTTCTACGTCCAGGTCGATTTGACCGTCACATACTTATAGATTTACCAACATTACAAGAAAGGAAAGAAATATTTGAAAAGCATTTATCCTCTGTAAAATTAGAAACGCATCCATTTTCATACTCTAAAAGGCTTGCACGTTTAACTCCGGGATTTTCTGGAGCAGACATAGCAAATGTTTGCAATGAAGCTGCTTTACATGCAGCTCGAAATTCTCAAAAAATTGTTAAATCAAAAAATTTAGAATATGCTGTAGAGCGCTTAGTTGGTAAGTAAAAACGACTAGATAAAGTAAAATCAATGTATAACATTTATAAATAAAATTCTTAGGAGGTACTGAAAAAAGATCTAGTGCTATATCACCAGCTGAGCGGAGAGTTATCGCGTATCATGAATCTGGACATGCACTTGTTGGATGGCTATTACCGAACTCCGACATTTTATTAAAAGTAACAATAGTTCCTAGAACAAGTTTAACTTTAGGATTTGCACAATATACACCCAATGAACAACAACTTTATTCGAAAGAGGAGCTTTTTGACAAAATGTGTATGGCATTAGGTGGAAGAGCTGCAGAAAATTTGATCTTTAATCGAATAACAACTGGCGCTCAAAATGATTTGGAAAGAGTTACAAAAATAGCCTACTCTCAAGTAACTATATAAAAAAAGTTAATACACAATTAATTGTTAAAAACCATTTAAAGCTTAAAAAGTATGGAATGAATGATGAGTTGGGTCCAATTTATGTCTCAGATGCTGAAGAAGCTGGTACTTTCGGAAGGCCATTTTCTAAATCTTTGGAAAATGTTATCGATGTTGAGGTCAGAAATTTAATAGCCAATGCGTATAGCAAAACAGAATTAATTCTGCAAAATAATAGAGATAAATTAGAGAAGGTGTGTATTCATTGAAATATATTATCAACATGTTTAAATATATATTAACATTTATAGTTGGCCGAAGCGCTTCTAGAAAAAGAAACTTTAAACTATGATGAAGTTGTAGCTTTGATTGGTCCGCCTGCTTACGACGCCGGGAAACGAATTATTGAACCAGTTGAATTCGAAGAGTCTTTGAAAAATTTAAGCAGTGATGCAAAATAATTTGATTTTGTTTTATTTCTCTTCGTTATTACACTAGTCAATAAATTAGAATATTTTAAAATTTAGAATCAATGTTTAATACTTATACAAAAATTTAAATCATACTATTTTGGTCAATTGGATCTTTTGCACAAAATTTTAATTTATTTTTCTATATATCTTCTTCATTCCATTGCGTTCCCAGGGGAACATTGAGTCATATCACATCACAAGATGTCACAAAATTCTAAGGAATTTTTTTTTGTAAGTATTTATACTTTTATAAATTAATATGTCTTTAGCAATAGCAGTATTTGTTATCCTCATTGACTCATCTTGACCTTTAAAAGAGTTGCACTAATTAATAAAGAGTAATTAAACATATTTGAGAGTGAGTTAAAATTTGTTCATAAGAGACGAGGCTATCAGTGCTTCGTCATTTAGTCAAAGCAATATTATTCCGCAATAAATGTAAAAATTTACGTCTTTTAGGAACAAATTACTACAATTTCAATATATTTTGCAGAAAAAATGCCAGGAAATAACACAGCCAACAAACAAGCATGTGATTATTTCCTTTAAAATTTAGGCACAACTAAAAAGTACAAAAGTAATAAAAATAGAATTAACAATACAGGGGTCTATTCCGCAACTGTGAAAAAAATTTTGTGTACACTCAAACGAAAAACTCATTTCTCACCGCAGTTTACACTTTCTTGTAAAATGGTATCCCCCAAGTTCTAGTGAGTTTTTCGTGCTGAATGTAAAATTATGAGTCATAATTTATGACGTGCTGAAAGCATTTTTGAAAGTTGTCAGTGTAGAAATTTGTTTTTACACTGAATAAACTCAGTTATTGAAAATAAATAATTGTTTACTTTTTTGGCACACATTTTACTAATTATAATGCAATTTTATAATAATTATTATATTAAAAATTTTTATTTTATAATTTTTTAACAGATCTTATAACATAAGTTTCAAAATTTTATTATCGTTAAAAATCCGATATTGATATTAGAGTACAAACTTTTGCTCCTTTTGCTTAATTTTTACTATTTTCCATTTTTAAAACCCATAAAAAAATAATAATACAAGTTTATATTAAATTTTGCACAAAATTTTCTGTTTTTTTTTAAATTCATGGCCAAATATAACGGTGAATAAAATTTGAGAAAAGTGTACACTTTTTGGCATATAAACTCACTATTCACAGTTGAGGAATAGCAAAACCAAAATACAAGCAAATTTTTGTGTACACTTCAATTTGCACAGCTACGGAATAGACCCCCTGATGCGACACTGCATAAGGCCCATGCTATGTCACGGGTAAATCGAAATTATTGCTTTTAATGGAAATGTTCTTTGTGTTTTGCACAGAATGAAACAAAAATTCCTGATTTACTTGATTTTATAAGAGCAATAAATATCGAAGAAAATTCCAGTTTTATTCGAAAATCTATTATTAATACTTAGTGATGGACATAAGATATTTAGGGAGGGCAAGATAAAGGTAAATCCATATTAGAGTAAATTTATATATAAAAGATTTTTTATCATTTTCCCATCATAGGTTAAAAATGCAATGAAACTGGCATGATTACAACGATAATTTTTAGTCTACATTATAGATAATCCTGAAATCAATGTGCTATTTCAGAAATTTTTTATATTCCGTTACTTAAAATTAAATAAAATGTGTTTTTACCAGCATTTTATTGAATGTCCAAGCTATAAAAGTGTCAATATTAAATCGTGTATGGACGGTTCTCTTTCTCCATATTACATTATAGTTTTGTGCCAAATGAGGCTATATGACTATGGTTTGAATTAGTAATTAGTAAACAATAATTTTTTAGTCATAAACTTTAATTTTTTTAGTGCTCACAAAGATTAAATAATAAACATAGTTACTAGTTATCGTGATCCCCGAGAACATAAAATTGGTTTTTATTTTATTTAATGAAAAAAATTCTTTCAAAACTTCAATAAAAACAAAACAAAATTCACAAAAACATTAAAATAAAAATAGTGTTTTGTTTTGTTACTAATACGTACAAAACAGCTGATAGAAACAGCACTTGTTTTTTAACGAAAGTAAGAATTTATAAAAGTGGCGTTGCCACAGTTTATATATTTCAAATTGTTTTAAAAAAAATTTATATTCTATATATTATTACATCAGTGATCATAAAACTGTAATTATATTACAAAAAATAAATATTTTATGAACAATTGTAAAAGTATTATAAGACGACATTCACTAATTAGTGAAAATGGCCTAAATGGCTATATACCGCTAAATGCAGAAGACATTGAAACAAAAGATAAAATTTTAAGCAAATCATCAACTCAAATAAATATAAGAAAAACAGCTAGTGAAATTGCTATAGCAAATAAAATCCAATTAATTAATAATAAAAACGAAAATTTAAATAATATTCTTCCAAATAATCAAAAAGAAATAATTTCAAACGAATCTGACTTGATGGTGAAACCGGTATTAAACAACATAATTTCGGATGTTTCAAACGAAGAAGCACCTAAATCAGCTCAGGTTAAGTTTTTAGAACACAAAATTAAACAACTCCTACAACGAATTCTTCCAAGATAAGAAATCATATCAAACTATACCCAACAATAACTGGAAAAGAATTTCTAATCGTAAACAAGGTAAGACACTAGAATTTATTAACTCTGCTGCTGCTACAGTCACAAAAATTAATTCCACATCCAATAAATCAGACTGCTCAAATATATCAAATAATAAACTGATTGGAATTGATCGCTACTTTTCAACAGTAAACAAACATAAACCATTGTTCGCCTCCTGCAAACGAAAATTCACTTAAAATTATCAAAAGTCAAAACTTCGCAGAATAGGTTTGCTATATTCGCTGATAACAGAGGCAAATTACTCTTTATATTTCTATGTTTTTGCTAAAGTGTACAAACCGCCACCAATTTTCCTAAGAGAAAAAAAGTTTAAATGAACTAGTTAAGGTTTTAACTACCCTATTAGGAAAAGGCAGCTTTTACGTTACCCCTTTAAAGAAATGAAGTATTCATGAAACTAAACTGCAAGTATCTACTGAAGATTAATACAGAACACTAAAGTCTACCTTTTACTCATATTAGCTGAAAAGCAATGAAGGTTTGTCAGCGGTCATCAAAGGTATAGAGCCAAGTCTAGATATAGGGAAACTCCAATCAGCTTTAGACGAAAAAAATTTCGTGGTCAAAAACATTTACAATATCATGAATAGAGAACGAATCACACAACCCCTATATACAGTTGAGCTGAATTATGATGAAAGCAAGCTTAAAAAAGGTGAAGTTCATCCGATTTACTCTCTACAATATCTACTTCACAGGAAAATTAGTGTTTTAAAGGAATATTTTGAAGGAATTTCCAGATCAGAGAAACAAAAGCAATGACACACAAACAGCGCGCCAATGCAGCCTATATTTTCTGCTTTTATACAAAGGATGGATAAGTTTATGGAATGAATGCAAAGTGTGATGCAGTCTATGATGCAAAGTATGGTCCAGAATCAAGCGCTTATTTCCAGACTACTGGGAGCAGAGTGAACGCAATCAAAATCTGTCACTGGAACGCTAACTGCTTAAGCCACAATATTCTAGGAGTCATTCGTCTTCTATATTTAAACAATATCGATCTTACTATAATTTCTGAGACACACTTAACCCGTAAAATCTGCACTCGCATACAAGGCTATTCTTTTTATGACACCAAATATCCCGATGGCAAGGCACACGGTGGTACTGGTATTTTTATCAGAAGTACAATGCGACATTATGATTTAGAGCAACTTTCCGTAAAACATATTCAAGCCACTACTATTTGCATATTTATCACCCAAATGAAACAAGTGTTAATTACCTTAGGACCGAAATTCCTGGAGATTTTAAAGCTAAGCACATATTTTGGGGCTCCAGATTAATATCGTCACTAGGAAGACAACTCTATACAGCTCTACATAAGGGACTCGAAGTCATATTATCTGGAAATCCCAGTGATTGGAAGACCGAAACCAGTCAAAAACCTGATTTGATCGATTTTGGTGTCTTCAAGAGTTTAAATAAGGAATATATCTTTGCTGACCCATCGTATGATTTGTCTTCAGACCATTCTCCGGTTATCTTAACACTGACAAATTTTTCCGGAGGTCAAACCTTCAATATTAAATCATTTGTCAACTAGCGTAACGTCGGTAAAGAAGTTGAAAGAAGTCTTCCAGAAATTTCTGCATCTCGATACCCCTCAATGAAATTGAGCATGTTGATGTATTTAACAAAACTCTAATTAACGCGGCTGCTAAGTCCATTATTGTCCAAATGGGTAATGCGAAAAAACAATGTTTCCATCGACTTTGAATGGGCTTATTTCTGCTAAGCGTAATGCGAGACGAGATTGGCAAACATACCGTTCTCGCAGATCAAAACTTAACCTCTATGTAGCGACTAAAGCCCTGGAAAAAGCTTTAGACGAGGAAAGAAACAGTTCCATACAAAAATATCTAGAAAGTCTTAGCTCATAAAAAGAGCATAATTATTACTTATGGAAAGCTGCAAAGAAATGTAAAGCCCCAATTCAAAGGGAACCCCCTATACACAAACAAAATGGCTCCTAGGGTCCTAGCGATGAAGAAAAAGGAACTACTCTGGCACTACACCTGCAGAATGTTTTTCAGTCAAATCTGCAAATCAATGACTTCCAGCCTAACATATCAATCTTAGCTGACGTAGAAAATCCTCCAATTATATAGCTTTCGGAATTAAAAGAAGTTATAACTAACATTAACCCAAAAAAGCACCTGGGCAAGACCAAATAAATGGAAAAATGATTAAAAACCTCCCGAACACAACGATCGTCTTCATTCTCACCACTTTTAACAGAATATTGTCACTTGGGTACTCTCCGACGTATTGCAAAACATCATTGATTAAAATGATCCTAAAGCCTGGAAAAGATCCTTCAGTTGCTACATCATATCGACCAATAAGTCTATTACCACAAATCTCAAAAATTTTCGAAAAACTACTAATAAAAAAATTCTCATTTCGTCACCGATAGAAAACTTAACTTCGGATCATCAATTCAGATTTCGCAAAGGGCATGGAACAATTGAACAGGTCCTTAGAATAGCTAAAAAACGTTCGTAAACTTCTAAAATCCTACGTGACTCAGAAATCTTTTACTTCGCAAGAGTACGATATCAACGCTGGAGTTCCTCAGGGCCGGTTTGTCCTTGGGCCACTTCTATACTTAATTTATATAGCTGATTTGCAACAAAATAAAAATAAATCTAAATTTTTAAAAGTCTTACTTGGGATACTTAAAGATTTACAACAATTCTCATGAACAAATGTTTCAATGATAAAAGATTCAATAGTTTTATTAAAAGCATTTAATATAATTTGCAATGGAAAAAACAAAATTTTTATTTTAAATATACTTACGTACGTTCCAAAAACTAACGTGGTCGTTCGCGATCGCTGGATCCCAAGTAAATAAGTAATAATTGACTCTAATTTTGTATAACCGTGCTTTTATTGCTCTTAGTTTTCATGAAACACCAACCCACAATTTTCTCCAGTAATAATTATACATAAAACTTATTTTCCAACAAACTATGATATACTTAAAAAACTATTTACTTTGTTTCCAAATTCATGACAATATGTTTACTGTTTAGATCGATGATCAACATACTCATCGCATTCTTCTTTCAAAAAGCAATTTATTCTCTATATAACGAAGTGTTTTTCACGCATTGAAAATCCAAAACTTTGAATCCGCTAGTTCACTGTTTTACCTTTTCGCTGCTTAAATTTAAATTTTCTTAAAAAACTCAGGACCACTTTTTTGGCAATCTTGTTTCCAAAACTTCTTGCTTCTTCTCTAAAACACCAACTTATTTATATTTTACTGTTTATGTAATAATATTTACTGCACGTAGTTACCAAAGTCCAGCACTTCCTTTGGTTTCTAGTAATCATTGAAGAAAGCACTGTTATTTGTTGATTTAGAATAATTTGTAATTTTTTATAATATGTAATTGTAATTTGTAAATTTTTTTTCGTATATGCAACAACTATATTTACAAATAAAATCGTTACAAAATTCACTACGATCTTAAAGGAAACATTAACCGTAAAACTAAAAATATTACAAAAGATGTCAGATATACCATAGTACACTGCATACCAGAGTTCGTACAAAGAAGATAAAGAAAAGAAACTGAGAGGAAATTTTGAATAATGGTGCCTCTTTGTGTAATATCGCAAAGAAAATCTCTTTTACTTATTTACCATACCAGAATCGTCAAATATTAAAAACGGTGTGGCTTATAACTTAAATATTTACTACATTTGTGGTTGCATATTAGCATGTAGCCATTTCTTCTAATTAGAAGAAATAGTATAAATTATTGTTCTTGGAAAATCCATTGTATATATTAATACGATTATAATGAGTAAATATAGGCATGATTTTTTATATCAGTTTTACTTCAATTTACATAAAAGTTTTAAATGCGCTATATAAATCAAATATAAATGAAGAATTGGTAAACTAAAATCAATAGTAAATATAAAGTAGCTATTATTGATATATGTAAATATGTATATATAATTAGTCATGAAATTGTTTTAATAAAGTTAAAAAAATTGTATCGTATTTATTAAAATAAAAGTTCTTTTAATCATGTTGCACATATACGTACTATATTTATATATATGCTGAGCATCTAATAGAAAAGTTAGTATGTGTTCATACATTTCGAGTATTAGGTTGCATTGTTTTAATAGTTTGTTTTAAAAAGATTAATATTAATATAATTTTTTAAAATTCAAAAAAAGTTTGGTATATTGTAATACAATTTTTGCTTGTGCATCAAATATTTTCAATATAGAAAATCGTAAAAATGTATATACTGTTTACTACTACATATATTTTGTAGTTTTAAGCAATCCTTTCAGTAAGGTGAAATGTTTTTTGTATATGAAATTCAAGAAATTCTTAACTAGTTAATAACAACATTGTAAACAATAGGGATCAATTTCATCGCATAGTGTTAGAAGAAATATTAAATATATAAGCATTTTCCGCACCACCTAAGAGGTATGCCTGCTGGCGTGTTACCGAGTTTTAGGTGTTCGGTTCCCCAATAGGCCTATCCATCAAAATATTTTATTTAACAAATATACAATTTTATGTAAATACAATTTAGAATAACTTAATATATACAAAATAATATTACTATTTTAAAAATATTTAATATTAAACCAAAAATAATAAGGAACTATTAAATTAAAGATAAATTATAAATAAATTTAATAAATTATAAAATTAAAACTAAAATATTTTTTGTTTAAGCAAAAAATCACTTAAAGAGTATGAACACTTTTGTGCTGTTTATAAGTGTTGAAAGCATAATTGTTTATATTTAAAATTCGACACTTTATTATCTCGATTGAAATGTTTTAAAATGAAGTAAATTCTTAC
Organism: Teleopsis dalmanni; assembly: GCF_002237135.1. NCBI lineage: Eukaryota > Metazoa > Arthropoda > Insecta > Diptera > Diopsidae > Teleopsis > Teleopsis dalmanni. Next base: position 130,422,278 of record NC_051846.1, on the reverse strand, counting down.
TTTAATGAAAAAAGATAAAAGAGTTTCAATTTTGCAATTAGAGCAACATATATAGGGATGAACGTTTTCTAATTTATTAAATAAATGTTGCGCTAAACCTAATTTATAGCAATTGTTATCGAACTGATCCGAAAATTGTGATTCTAATTTTTCAATATATGTATATATAATAACAACACTCAATCAAAGTATAATTAATAATATTAATTTCTCTTCAGGATTTTTCCTTTTTTATAATTATTAGTATATCATGGAAAAAATAAAAAATAAAAGCACAACTTAATTCGTGATTTATTATATACACTAATTAGGCACACATCTAAGTTTCTAATGTGTTAATACATTTATATATTTACTTTATTCTACAACAATAAATTGCGTTATTTTTAATTAATAATATACCTTCGATAATCGTTTGGAAAAATATAGAGATGTTTGAAATTTAAACATCCAAGTACGCACTTCCGTTTCAATTGTAAATAAATTTTAATTAACTAATAATTCATATATTTTTCTGGAATAATTACCTTTTTTTAATGCTTTTATAATTGAAAACAAATTCCGCCTTATTTTTCTTTTAGTAATGTGGTATTTGTGCAATTAATTGCAACTTTGGCGCATTTTCTCGTAACGGATTTTTAATGTCAAAAAACCAAAACAAACAACGAAATTTCTCAGAAACCTCTCTTACTTTAGCAAATATCGTGGTGAGTAGGGACCGGGTGGGCAAAGTATCAGGGTCCGGGTGGGGAAAATATTCACGCGCCATTATGTAGCATTAGGCTTTTTGTTATTGTACTGCGTAATATATTCACCTCATTACACAAAATTTTTGAATATTTTTTGAATAATCCAGAAAAATTTATACACAATTTTTCGAGTAACTCTCAGTTTCTTTTCTTTATCTTCTTTGGTTCGTATTTGCTTACTCATGAGGAGGAGCCAATTATTACATGAGTACAAAATATGCACATGAGTATGAGCGCAAAATTTGCTCATATTGAAAAGCTGCTCATCAGCGTGAGCCTTCAATTTGCTCATATTGAATAGCTGCTCATGAGATCTCACGAGCCAAAAACTCAACTAAAAACCCAGATCACTGGAAATAATTTTTTATAACATTTAAGGCATATAGAGGTTTTCGGAAATTAGTCAATTACAACAATAAAAATTCGTTTTTATATTAAATATAGTTTTTTATAAATATATAAATAGTTTTTTATAACATTTAAGGCATACGAGGTTTTCGAAAATTAGTCAACTACAACAATAAAAATTCGTTTTTGTATTATTTTAATTAATTGAATTTTTGGCTGACTATACAGCTGTTTCGAGTATTGTCAAATACAAATACCCATCATCAGTGGTCTTGGAAATAATTCTTGTATTTAATTATTCGTAATAATTTTTTGAGAGTGCAAGTTCCAGGAATTGAACTCATGCCCTGCTAAATTTAATGCTAGAATCAGCGCTCCTTAACCAACTGATCTAAAGCTGTACTTGACTTTTTTGTTCGCACATTTTACTGGAGTTTTGTTAATTTGCTGTGAAAGTTTTATTAACAAATTCATTTGCTTTGTTTATATTAGAACGAAATCATAAACCAGCTGTAGAATAATTGAATTAATTAATTATATTTTTAATTTTAATTGTTAGATTTTTAATTTTAATTGTTAAATTTTTAATTTTAATTATTTACCTCAATTTTTAAATATGTATATAATTTATTGTTTTCTTATAAACAGTAAAAAAATAAAAGATATTTTATTTAATAATTGGAATTATTAATGTTTTAACTGAAGTTTGAGTTCCTCTATTTCTATGGTCGATAATTATTTTTGTAATTAGGATAAAAATATCCTCTAATTAATAAACTGTAATAATAGTTTTTATTTGCGCAGATGTTACAATAGAAAAGAAACAATGTTTTAATAATTACAAAAGATTACAAAACAAAAGACTGTTTCAACTTATTTAAGGAATCCCATTCATTGTAAAGTGTGGGTACCTTTTATTATTTCATTGTTTTAAATAACAATAGTTAATACTTAAATTTGTGGAAAAAACCCGCCTGGATAAAATAAATAAATAAAATTACTTTTATTATAATAATTTTATTATAACAATTTTAATAAAATATGTTATTAAATTAAAATTTAGATATATAAAATTTATTATAATAGTTTTATTAAAACATATTCGAAAAATATTCAACCTGTATGGATAAAATAAAAACATAAAAATTCAAAAATATTACGTTTATTATAATAATAATTTTATTGTAATGATAATTTTATTAAAATATAGTCAAAAATCTGATTAAACTCTTTTTAACACTATTTTAACTTGTCTCCCAAACAATTTACACTGGCCGAAAATGGCTCCTTTTGGTCAAAAATCGAAAATGAGAAGCGAATGGTTCATTCTTGCATTTCAAGCTAGAATGCGATCCATTTCATCACATTCTGTATGAATGCGTCCCAACGACCGTTCGAATGCATTCCAAATATGTTCCAAATACAAAGGAATACATTGAATATATCCTAAATAAAAGCTCTTCATGGCATTTTGACAGTTTGAGAAAGCTGTTTTTGACATATTTACAAAAAAAGGTAAACAAATGTTTGGTGGTTGCATTTTCTTGAGTTGCCTCATAGTACGTTTCCACTACGTACTTAGTAAGCTTCATTTACTGAGTAAATTCCATTAACCATACAAAGAGCTTCCGTGCTTTTTTATTTACTATAGAATATAGTAAACAAAATTCGACTAAAATTATACCAAACATCATGAATGCAACATTGGAAATTATCGAAATTTGAAAAATTTGGCACATGAAACAAAATGTAAACATAAACAAGCAATCAAAATTTTAAACAAACCACAGGTAAGAATTTTTTTTTTACATTTGTTTCTTTATAAATAAAATATATAATTAATACATAAAAATATATAAATAAATTTAATTATATTATATATATATTTAATATAATTATAAAATTTTATATATTATTTAATAAAAATTATTTATTTCAGGTTAACATCAGGAAAGCAATAATTGAGATCTCACAAGTTTGATGTATAAATTTGAAATTGTGTTTAATGTAAAACAAAAAAATATTACCCGGAATGCGTGTGGAACCGAGAACAATGGGAGGAAAATCTTCTTCGATGAAAAATGTAAAACAGGTTTTATGGTAACCGCGTCCGAAGTGCAAACGATAATGCACTTCAGCCAACATTTTAGGTAAGTGTTCAATAAGTGAAATTTCTATCATATCATTACTTTTTTGTAATTAAAACCACATAATCTTTTACGATTAATATTAGATGTTTTATTTAATAGTTAATGTTATGTTAACAACTTTTCTCTTTTATTTTAAAATAGTAAGGATCAGCAATGTATTGTGGTTTTCAACGAAGGCCCGTCTTTGTGAAAGTTTGTCAATATCGTGTATAGAATTTTAGAAAACTTGCCTATTGACAACACCTTCGTATTAATTTCTGGTAGTCATCCTCACCGTTACTGCCAGCGTCGTCAACATTATCGTCAACATCTTTGAAGTCAAAAAAGAATTTCCCCTACAAAGAAAAGAAAAATCAATGATAACCGACTATTTTTTTTATTTTTATTTGTAATAAATTATAAATTATTAAAATTATAAATGTAATAATATAAATTTTATAATTATATAAAATCTGATTATATGAAAAATATATAAGTATATATATTTTGTTTTTTTTTTATTTTTAATTTTTAAGTTATTAGTGTTATTATTAGCTATTAGTTAAAATAAAACTTACTGAAAACTTTAACTAAACATCGCCTTATTTGTTTTCTATTTGATTTGTGGTTATTTAGTGTTCAAACTTGTTTTGAAGCCCTCTGTTGTCTTCTCAGAACCGACATACGGATTTCATTCTTATCTAAAATAGCAACTCAGTAAAATTTTATTATTTATTTAATAATATTTACTGTTCGTACTTACTAAAGTCCAGTACTTCCTTTGGTTTGTAGTAATCATTGAAGAAAGCACTGTCATTTGTTGATTTTGAATTATTTGTAATTTTTTTAAAAGTATTGTATGTTCTTTTGTATATGCAGCAACAGTCGCTTTTATATTATGAACAACATTACAAATATTATATATTAAATTATTCACATTTTTTGCGGTTTCTTCTAACAATCAACGTTTAATATCATCTGTTTACAATTAAAATGTAAACACAGAAAAGCTCTAAAGCTAAAAACTTTTTGACACATAAAAGCTCTTTCCTATTCCTTAAGTAACTCGTGATAATGTAAACGACCAAAAGCTCAATGTTACTATATGGCTTACTAAGTACGTAGTGGAAACGTAGTATTACAAGGAATCAAGGAAATCAATTAGATTTGCAGCGTCCTGCAAATTTCTTCTATTGATCCTCTGGTGCAGAATTTCTTGCTCCTGTTCTTGAACTCCGCTTAAATTCGAAATGCATTTGAATGCATTTTTTAAAATTAAAAAATTTTTTATTAAAATGAACATTAATAACAGCACAATTCTTTTCATATGTTTATTTTACTCATTTTTTTGTTATTTATTTATAAATTAACTTATATTTATTTGTTATATTTCGTGTTGCAGTTATATAATGCGATTTTTAAATTTAAATCAACATATGATACAAAATTTTTTTCTTTGTTTTGCTCAATATCGCACTTTTCGCCATTAAAAAGTGCCAAGACTGTCAAAATTCAACAAAACAAATTTGAAACTTTTGTTGCTCCCAAGCAATTCAGGATAAAGGAGTTCTACTCTTGGGAATAGCATGGGAATAGGGAGACTTATTCCCTGAGAGTATTCAGAATTGACCTGTTTGTGCAATTGGGAAAAACTCCCATTTCCATTTGATTCAGAATAAGGATATTGGGAATAAGGAACAAAACTCCCATTCCCATATGATTCAGAAAAGCAAAATTGGGAAAAGGGAAAAAACTCCCATTCCAATGTGATTCAGGATAACTATGTATATGAAGAAACTAGTAACTTATGCGGTGGACATCACAAAAAAAACTTAGAGATAAACGAGACGCAAGAAAATTATGGAATCGTACCAGATTTCCTGAAGACAAACGAAAACTAAACAAAATTACTAAAAATTCTTCTAAAATGACTGACGAAACAGAATATGCAGCAATTCTTACATAGTTCCTACACGTGTCACTTATCTTACTATTCTTTATGGAAAGCAATCAAAAAAGTAAATACAATGGACATCCACATAAAAAAACCAGACAATACTTGGGCGAAAAAACTGACTGAAAGAGCTTAAGTTTTCGCAAACCATTTAAAGAACGTTTTTACTCTACATGATTTGGATAGCGATCCTACTATAGATGTCAATATTTCCAACTTCTTGGAAGAAACTTACCAATTAAGAAAATTAAAAAACAAGAAACAATTTTTACCATTAAATCTCTTAAAATCAAAAGGCACCTGGTTATGACCTCATAACTTTTAAAATCTTTAAAAAACTTCCAGATGTTGCTTTAATATTTGTCATCCATCTTGTAAAGAGATCCCAGCTCAATGGAAAGTTGGTGAAATAATCATACTTAAACTAGAAAAACCAGCTGGAGAAGTTAAATCTTATCGTCCAGTAAGTCTCCTTCCAATTCTCTCAAAAGTGCTTGAGAGAATTATCGGCCATTCATATGCCAATAATTGATTCAAAACGAATTATTCGTATCACCACTTTGGATTTAGAAGAAAACATTCAACGATTGAGCAATTTCATAGAATTGTTGAAAAAATACAGACCACTTTCGAGCGAAAAGAATACTGCTCAGCAGCGTTTTTAGACATATCTCAAGCATTTGATCGTGTATGGCACTAAGGACTTCTTTTCAGATATGAAAAGCTTCTACCACCTGTAATGAACACCTTTTTGTTGGGCTGTCTATAGCTGGGATATACTCAGTCGTAACAAATGGTCCTTACAAGAAAATTTGTATTACGGCTTCGACTCCGATTCTTAGGGCTGATCGCGAGTTAGATTTCTAGTGTTTCCGTCCAGGTTAAAACAAAAACCCATTCATTACAACAAAAAAAACAACTTACGTCTAACTTAATGTAGGGGCTAGGTTGTATTCTAAATAAAATAAAGAATCGAATAAGGAGAAAAGACAACAAATGATTTAATATAGAAACTAGGTTATATTCATTTAGAATATAACAGCACAATACACAAGCGCAGGAGTATGTTGTAAACCCCGTAAGTTTGACAGGTGCAGGACTATGATTTAATCGCAGTAGATTCACAGGCGTAGAACTTTGTTAAGCATAATTAGTTTCATAGTGCAGGAATAAGATATACTTTAGGCATGATTTCCAGGCGCAGTTTATTTAAAAAACGGTAAACTCATAAGCACAATCATTTTGATGAAGCAGGTTAGGCGCAGGCGCAGTTTATTTAAAACACGGTAGACTCACAGGCACAGAATTTTTAATAAAACAGGTTAGTTTAACAGCACAGGAATATGATGTACTTTATTTAATCGCGGTAGACTCGCAGGCGCTGAATTGTTGTTTAATCAAGTTAGTTTTAGAGCGCAGGAATATGATGTACTTTGAGAATGATTCCCAGACGCAGTTTATTTAAAACAATATGGATTTACAGTCACAGAATTATTGAGTACATGTGGTTAATTTAATAGCGTAGGAATATGATACACATTAGGAATGATTCCCAGGCGCAGTTTATTTTAAAAGCGGTAGGGTCGCAGGTACAGAATTATCGTTTAATCAGATTAGTTTTCAGATTAGTTTTACAGACTCCTTCAGCTCTCCTCCTTTCTCGGACCGAAAATTATAATCCCGTGTTAGAGTTTACCTTCTGGAGAGTCGTTTCATAGATTATTAGATGCTTATTGTTTTGCAAATTTTTATTTGCAAAATTGTTTTGGGATGTTTACCTTTTGTGTACTCCAGCTTACTGTTGGGCTGCATTTTTTTTATGTGTCAGAGTTGTTTATATTTGTGGCGAACGACCATAACACTTGTGGCGAACGACCCTAATATTTGTGGCTATTATCTGTTTATAAAATCGTATCTATTTTTTTGATATTAAAGCTGGAGTATTACAATGCAGTGTATTTTGTCCAATCCATTATCCGCTCTTCACATACGATTTACCAAAGACGGCAGATTTTCTAACTGGTACACATACGGATGACACAGCCATCTTGACGAGTGTGGCCTCTTTTAAACTACAAGCTTGTCTTGATAATATATCAAAATGGTTGAAGCATTGGCGAATAAAAGCAAATGAAACAAAATCTACTCATGTCACGTTTACAATGAGAAGAGATACCTGCCCTGAAATTAAACTTATTAATATAATAATTCCGCAATCAAACAGTGAAAAATACCTGGGCTGGGGCTTGGATAGAAGTCTGACACGGAAAACACATATTTTTAACAAAACAAAATCGCTTGGGATTCAATATCGTAAAATGTTTCGGGTACTTGATAAAAAAATGGTTAGTATCTCTAAAAAAAAAAACTTATTTTACACAAGTGTGCTAAAACCAGTATGGACTACTGACATTCAACTATGGGGAATAGTCTCAACATCCAATTTCAAAATTCTTGAAAGATTTCAGTTGAAAATTCTACGAAAAAAGTTGAGCAATTAAAATAGTATGCAACTAACATCCAAATCTAACGAGACCTTAGGATAATGCCACGAACGAATACAAATTTAGCCCAATTCTCTTGCTTCGAGTTTGAGGTAGCTCTCAAAAATTTTTACAAGGCTGAAAAAGTTGTAATTAAATGCTTTATTTACAGAAATTTATCAAACATACGAAACAAAACATAACAAGAGAAACTTCAAAATTGATATCCAATGAAAATTTCAATGATAGTGAACTCATTATAGTGCTTCATGATTATATGGTTTGGAAATCATGGAAATTTGCGCTGTTTTTCACTGTGGCGGAATAAACCCCTTTATTAACATGACGTTAAGTAAATGAATGAGAACTACAAATCCTTTTGGTGGTAACTGCTGCAGGGCCATGCTTGTAATCAAATAGTATCCTGGATCTTTTTTACTTTTATCTTCGCTATTACGTCCATAACTTCCTTAATATAATATATTTTAATTAGAAGTTCTAATTGATAAGGCTTTTGTAGAAAATTTATCTTTTATTTCATAATATCTGGTATGTTTTGGTTAGATCTAACGCGAATGTTTCTCTGCTTTTTCGATGTCACTTTTGCCCATGATTAGTCGATCTTGTGGAAAAAGCACAAATGTAGTTGTTGTAGACTTTGTGCCTTATATGGAAGTCAACGGTTTAAAATTCATTGGGTTCATTCCTAACATTTGAATTGCAAAAATTGTATATGAACCACTAAATCTGTGTTTGAGAAATAAGCTAAAAATTATTTGATGTATTTCGGATATGAGCAAAACATTGTGATAGTGACTTACTTATTTTCATTCGCCGGAGACAATACATAAAATTTTTTGCTCCTGATTAAACTCTTTAAATTGTAAAAGGAGAAAATGTCTTTATTAATATATAATAGCTCGATTAATATAACTGGGACCTATTTACAATTTTTGTTACAATAGTTTCAAAAGCTTTGTCTATTAGATCTACATATTTCTGTGATTCTTTAAAACATTTAATATTTGATTTTGTTAACATTTGTACAGAACAAAGTCCTAAACTACTCTGCGAAGATAGATTCTTGCCTGTTATCATTAAAATGTTTATACAATCATCGATTAACAATGGAAACGCTTCTACAAAGCGTACTAAAGAGGGTAGTACACTGTTAAGGTAGACAAATTTTGCACTTGTTGATAATAATGAAATAGATGTCTGTACCACATTTAAGCAAAATTTAGAAACGCTTAAACATTTTGGTATGGAATATTTTAATACAAGATGTGAAGTTAATTCAATCATGAAAATTTGTTTGTTCATCTCTGGTATATTATGAAGGTCAAGCAAATAGTCAGTGCAAATATGCATAGAAGGAACTCCAATCACCATCATAGGTATTATTTCAGTAGGATATGTTTGAAAATGAACAAGTTTTGCTAAAGCAGGTTCCGTAATAAAAGTTTGATGAATATAGGTACATATTATTCCCTGAGATTCACGTAGTCTTAACTTGTATATGCACTGAGTTGCACATTTTTGCAATTTTGTTAATAGTTCAAGTAATATTTGTACCGTTGCACTTTCTTGAGAAGCTAACAATGCAGTTTTGAGTTCTTCACGATCTGAATCACTTTGTATTTGTCCGTTTTTATCAACAATTTGTTTTCCATATACTTGGTTATTTAGACAAGCTCTGTATGCAGCAACGCTTCCATTTAGTATACGAATTAGTATTACAAGCATGTATGGTGAATAAAATACTTTTCTTTTACATCTGCAAAAAATAACTCATATAAAATAATCTATATATACAATTTTTTAATTAAATTTAATTTTACTTGCCTTAACACTCGAAGCGGATCAATATTTTCATTAAATATATTTAACTTGGTGGTATCAGTACTCGACATTATCATATTTAAAGTCGTTTTCCAAAAACTTATTGGCAGAGTGGTATTAAGAATTGACCAAATAGTTTTATATAAGTCTTGAGTCAATCGCGGAACAACTTCATTAAACACTTTAGGTATATTCTCAACAATCAGTTCTGCATATTGCGCCATTTCATCTGTTGGTAACTTGAGCAAAGCTTTAAATACCATAAATGACAGCCCAGGATGAGACTGGACAGCCTTAAGAGATTTTACAATTAACGTCCTATTCATATGTCTAGTAGGCATACATTTTTGTGTTATATGCATAACGTCATATTCTTCAAGCCAATCCTCAACCATACTCAGATGGGGACAATTAGACACAATTAATCGCAATAGTGGATGAAATAATCCGACGTAATCATTATGATTTTTTTGGGCTACATGTAACAAATATTTTACTGGAAGTTTGGACAGAAAGTTTGTGGAATAATCTTTAAATTTACGACACGATGTAGGGCTGCTTAGTATATTCAGCTGCCTTGTTTCTTCATAAAGTACTAAATAATACAAAATAAGAAGTTGCGATGTAGTTGCACATTGAATTTGTATATTCGATGTTGCATTTGAAACGTTTGAAAATAATTGAGTATTAAGTAAAGCGGGATTTGATGCATTGAAAATATGCAGAATTTCGTATTTGGAAAACGGTTTATGTATATGTTCGATATTAAGTTTACCTGATGGGTTTGGTGTTATTAATGTATTTACGTATACTTCAATTAAAGCAGGCATAACAGGATGCAATGGGGTAATAGAATTGCATATTTGTTTGTAAATCCACGATTTAATTGGAACTTTATGTTTCATAAAGGAACGCGATTTTATTAACTGATGTATGCAATGAACTGGTAAATATCCGGGTATATGTGCATTCAAATTAATTGTAACCGGGACTCTAACAGCATGTGATGCAACAACTTGTTCTGTAAATAAATCTTGTGTAAAAAGTTGCTTTATGCGATTTGTGCTGTTTGGTCTTATAGGTATTTTCATTGCTAATGTAGAGCAAATTAAGTCACCAATAGCTGCAATTTGATTACTATGGAAATGAATTGCCAACAAAAGCAACATTTCACCTAAAGAAGTGGTATCAGACTGTTTACCAAAGAAAGTATCTTCTTTAGTAAGCCATTGTAGCCATTCAACTGATTTTATCTCTAATGTAGTGGAAAATACTAAAGAGGGGCAGGATATAAGCATACACAATGCTAAAGAAACAAACCGCAGACCTGATTGAGTTGGCAGAGGACGAGAAGTTATTAGTTGTGATATCAGGCTTATTTCTTCATCATTAAATCTGAAATACAAATTTGTGAAAACGAAATATATAATAAAATATGATCCTAATACATACTTTAATCCAGCAATACCGCGCAGAGCACAATAAAGTCTTATTACTACAGATCCTTGTGAAGTAAAATGATCATTTAAGCCATGTATTGCATGTAAGTGAACAATATTTTGAAGTTGCTGTAACAATTCCATTCTTACTTGAATTAAAGCCTCTCCCTTCCGCTTCTGACTGGATCGTACATACACAGCAAACCAAGAACGTATATTTTGATCGTTTCCCAGTAGTATTCCTGTTAAAAACGCGATCTAATTTAAAACAAGAAATTGCTTCATTTTTATAATTTAAAACATTAAATATTTAATACCAAATCATGAGGATACTTGAGTGATAGATTTAGCATAAAAGAAGAAACTTTCAAATTTTCCATACATATTGCACGCGTAAATAATGCTTGCGACGGATTCATTTCACTTAATGCCGTTAACAATGACAACTTAAGTTTTCCCTCAATACTCTCTTCATCACAACTATGAATTAAATGCGACACTACGTCACGATAATAGTCTGGAAAATTGGCTACCATAGCGCATATTATACGTCGGCCATTGTGCACATGTACTAATGTATCTGTTAAATCCAAAATATTTAATAATGATGGCAATTCCGCTAGTGCTATGCATAATATATCAACAATTTCTTCCAAATATATACTATCTTCAAAAAGTTCAGGGTGCATAAAACTTTTCGATTCAGCCACTTGAAACTGAATGTTGAAAATTTCTGAAAGAACAACTCGAACCTTGCATGTAACATCCGATCGTTCGAATCCTAATGCAATGCCAGTTTGTAATCCAAATTCGGTTGGCGGTACATCGTAATACACAGATTTTTGTCGCACTTGTAATTCTTTTTTAAGTTCGAGTTCAAGTTCATGATAATTTACTTGAAGGTAAGACACTATACTATTAACAACTTCAATTCCAATCAATACTCCAAGGATTTGTTTTCGTGAGGCCATGGATGAATTTGTATTATCAAGCGGTGATAGCAATGTCATACGTACCAATGACGGCAAAATAGGCCTAATTTCATTTTGAGGATATTTTTCTAATGCACATATATCTAAGTTTTGCATTGCTGCGAAAACTTGTGGCGTGACATTTAACATTTTAATGAATTAAACAAATTAATTAATATGTTTAAATCTCTTTACAACACATCACCACCAAACAACCGGTCGACCAAACACCTTAGCAGGTTAATAACATTGCTAGAATGTACAGGGTTGATAGGCGCCCTTATTACAAAATTCAAAGGTGTTAAGCGGGTATTACACATCATACTTGATTGCCAAATTGGCGAGGCAAATGTATAATTTCAAACAAGGCGTATGTAAAACAAACCAAAAAATTTAAATGTATGTCATGCAGACTGGTCATATGTATTCTTTTTTGATCGGATTTTTGCCGGTATTCATACAAAATTCACAACTATTTAAATGATTAAAGTATTACCAATAAAGAGCAACACGCTATATAAAATAGTTCACGCATTAAAAACCATATAATAATTTAAATAAACTATATTAAGAAAAAATTGATTATTTATAAATTAATACAAGCAAATTATTTTAGTATTATATGCAAAAAATTCTTCGAGTTATTCTGCTAAAAAATGCATTAATTAATATTAGCTGCGTTTTAGTAAACATGGACTGCTCAATTTTACATGCAATACCAAACTAATGGAGTGAACCAGTAATCAATCCGGTTCACATTCTGGTTGAATGTGGAGTGTATGTAAAAAATATAAGTGGAACGTATTTTAATGCAAATGCGGTTGGCAATGCGATGCAACGGTGCAGTAAAAATATAAAAAAAATCTACATTTATATTTATTTATTATTGATTTTATTTATTTATTATATATTTCATGTATTTAAATAATGTTTTAATTATAACTATAATTAAAATTATTACTTTAATTATTCACGTTTATTATTATTGAAAAAGTGTTGTTTGATAATTTATTAAAATCAATTCATTTGAAATGAATATATATAAATTAAGTTGAATGCATTTATTTAATTAAAACAGAACAATACATAAGGAACCAGACTCTGCAACATAAACGTTTATAAAAAAACCATTTTCATCGCAAACTGCCTGCAAATTAAGCTATAGTCATGCTTCTTTTTGAAATAAGCCTATTTGCTATAGTGTGGTGCATTTATTTTTACATGTGTGTTAATTACATGTGTGCCAATTACGAACGGGAATTTTTTCGAAGCTTCCACTTTTGCATTATTAGCAAGCGTGTATTTTATAAATTAGTGTTCAATTGATATAAGCTAAACACTAGTTCTTTTAATTATTCTCCATACAGAAGCTCTTAGTATGGCAAAACAAATACCAAATTCGCAAAAACTATTCATATTTGCCATATATCACAAAAATATATAAAATTCCTTCATTGCTATCGTCCGATTGTGATCATCACGGTTATTTTGCATTCGCTGATTGGAATTTATTAATAAATCTATTAAAAAATGAAACATAATTAATATATAGCAATTGTATTTTTTATGCGCAAATACCAGTCAAATAATCTTTAACGGCAAAATTATTGATCGTTTCCACAAAACTTCCACTATATACATGCTGATGAACTTTATCCGTTGAGTTTAATACACTTGAATTAGTATTTAAAAAGAAATGGAAGAGTCAGTTTCGCTCGATGATTCTAATAAAATCTGCAATTTTCATTTATTTACTATAAAATTAAATTTAAGTTTTAAGGTAAATAGTAAATTAAAACTTACATTTAATACTTCAGACATTTCAAACGATTTCAATTTTAGCTATTTTTTAGATTTAGTTAGTTATAGCTGTAATCTATTATAACCAATTTTCGAATCCAAAATAAAATGGTAAAATTTAACACATGTGATAGTAAAATGTGCTCATAATCGAAACTGCTAGGCAACTCTGATAACGATCTTTTAGCTTACTACACTCAAAAAGTGTGAAAGATCGTTTGGAAGATCTTTCGTATTCTGGCATTAGTTTTTTGGAAGACTGAAAGTTATTTTTGGTCTTTCTCAATACCAAATGAAAGATCTGCTATTGATCAGGTCTTTCAATTGTTAGCTAAGATTTTGTTTGTTTTTTTCGTGTACAAACTTTTTTTATTTAAAACAATACACATAGAAATGTAAATAAAACTTAAGGATTAATGACTTGATGACTTATTAAAATATGTAAAAATTGAACAATTATTTCTAACTATACGACGTTTTTAATACGACGCAAACGTGAATTTATTGATATACTATACTGTCTTTATAAAAATTTTAACATATATATTTTACAAGTATATACCTATGTAATATGTAAATAATTATTTATTTTTAAATGGTAATAATGGAACATAGTTCTTACGGCTTTCCATCACATTTTTATTAAAATTCAATTGTTTACTTGAATTCGAAAGCGATTAACAGCTGTTTTTGATTTCACAAAAAAAAAAAAATAGAACGAAACTGCTTTCCACCACGAATTACAAATGATGAAAGTTTTTTTTAATGACTTTTGTGCCAGAATAGCTAAAACCTTATAAACGGTCTTCAGGTCGATCTTACAAAGTTTTTACACAAGAGTTTTAACGATCTTTGCCAGAATTACTCGGTAAGAAGGACATATTTGTTAAAAAATTTGGATCAAAATGCTTGCTGGCTTATTTTCTACAGATCAAGCTATAGCGTAGGTGAATATCGCGTCAGTGTGTTGGCGCTTAGTGATTTGTTATATAGGTGATTTCCGCGTCTATTTACATGAAAAATCATGTTTACTTTATTTTCTGCACGCACATCAGTGCCATACTTCTTACGTTCAAATGTTAATGCAACTCTTGTCTAATTTTTGAATTGCATTGCAAATTAACGACTATGCTGCGAGCATTAACATTTCCTTCAAGCTTGTCTTGTCTTGTGTGCACGTGTGAGTGTCGGTGATACGTTTAAAAAACTGATTTTACCCTTTTTTGTTTTTTTTTCGACATAGAGTATATTTATCTCATAACAATATAAATATTAGTCCGTAAATACAGAATATATATAAATAGTAAAAAAATAATTTTTTTATTGTTTATTATAAAATAAAAATATTAATTCATTTAAATATATTTCTTAATTTATTATAAATTTATTTAATGGTTATTGTATAATAGGCCTTTTCGGTGGCTCGCAAGTATGGTAGAAATGCATGCTGGCCTATATTGGCTTCGCTGGCCTATATAACAAATTTGTCAAGTGTTATGTTTTGACAAATAGCAAAACTAGCATAATGCAAGCAAATTACATTGTGTATAAAAATAAATAACATAAATTGAAAATTAAATTGAATACAAAATTAAACGGAATGGTAAAAATGTTGAAAATTTCAAAATAAAAAACTGAAATTTTTCTTTTTTTCCAATTTTCAAATTTATGAAATTTTTGAATTTTGTTTGAATTTTTATTTGCATATAATATTTGTTGAAATTTCCAATGAAGATTCATAACAGTTGGCTTATTGACATAAATACCTATACTGGCCAAGGTAGAGAAAATAGTGTTATTGTTTTGCGTACATTTCGGCCCGTAAAGGTGAGTAACTTGCTGTTTTTTGCCATACCTACGAGGCACCGAACAGGCGTAATATAAGATTCTATAAAAATGGAATAAACTTTATATAAGAGTAAAATAAAAAAGAATAGTGTTGAATTGTAGTTAAGTTAGTTTATAAGTTGTAATTAACTACATATAAACCAGTCTTAATCTGAACTGAAATGCGTGTACACTGTAGGGCTTTTCTCTGTTTAAATTTTAATTGTAAACAGCACACATAAAGTTTGTATTGTTAAAAGAAAATAATTCAACATGGAAAGCGCAGAAAAATTTAAATTACTTAGTATATAATATTTCTAATATTGTTCACAATATGAATGCAGCAGTTGTTGCATATACAGTGGCTCTCAGCTTACCAACACCAATTTTAAAATTCTTTACGCTATTACTGAAAAACTATGTCATCGATTCAAAATATTTAAATGCCATTTTTAAGAAAAAATATTTATTATTTAATTTATAAACTTCAAAAATACAGAAAATATTGTTTTAATAAATAATTAACATAAACTATGAATATACTCCTATTTTAATGCCTCAGCTTATTTCATCCACAAAAAGAAATTTCATTTGGTTCCAAAGTCAATATTTGGTATGATACCCTTTCGCTTATTTCTGGAGCTATTTGGGTTATTTCTGGAGCAAGAGTGGATGACTGTTGTAAAATAAAATAGCCTTTTTAAATTTTCTTTGTTAGAAATAGTATATTGCCGAATGTTTTGTTCCAATATTGGACATAAATTGTCAATGACATTCATGTCTGGGCTTTGCGCCAATGGTGTCATCAGATGTGGGCAGTTCCAAATCAACCAAGACTGTACAAACGCGGCCTTATGTTTTGCGTCTTTGTCTTAGTAGAAGCGAAATGTTTCAGGAATTCCAAGTTTAATGGCACTCTGGAGTAAATTTTTTTTTGAAACATTGAGGTACATTGTTTTGTCCATGTTACCATCAATAAACTCCAGATTCCAATGCCGGCGGCTGATATACAGGCCCAAACCATAATACTTCCACCGCCATGCTTTACTGTAGCTTTTACATTTTCTGTTTTGAGCTCAGTGTTCGGTTCTCGCCACACGTAAGTCGTGCTATTCGAGCTAGAAATACTAAATTTATACTCGTCTGAGAATATGACGTTGTTCCAGAAGTTTAATTTTTTGTGGGCATGCTCCTTAGTATAAGCAAGCGGACTGCTCTGATTTTTTTTGCTTATGAAAGATTTGTCTTTAGATTTGCTGTGGACAGTTTCCGCATTGCACGTCTTGCCTAGTTCTATCCGTACCTTCCTGACTATATCAGAAACCTTTAATTTTGGATTCCACTTGATTTTTCTAACAATATATCGCTCGTCAGCTGAGTTGAAAATTTTATTTGGTACACTTCTGCCCATATTTTGAGTCCTATTCTCACGAATAAAGCGATTAATGATGCTTTGTACAGTGGAGAGACTTAAATTAACGAATTCCGTAATTTTCCGCTGAGTTGAACGTCCATAAAATGGGTTAGAAAAATTTATCTGTGCTCAATTGTAGTGTATCATCCCATTTTTTAAAAAATTACTTATTTATTATTAATTATCCAAAATTACACAAAAATTTTCTTACATTTGATTGGAAATACTTTAAAAATATTATGGGAAAAAAATCCCCTTGCACAGCGCTACATACTGGCGACTAAGTCCAAATGATAATTGGATGAAATAAGCTGTGAGTTATAATTCTGTTACGCGATCGGGTTTTTCCTCTTTGAACGAAACAAAAAGTTGCTTGCGCGAAGTTTTGAATTTTGAATTAAAAGTTAAAAAGGTGATAGTAAAAACATTTGATTTATTTAAATAAAATATTTTAGAGAGTTTTCGAATAGCAAAGAAAGAAAGAAAGAAAGGACAAACACAAAAATTTTATTTTTAATTTTATTGAAATTTGGCTGACCATACAACGCTGTTTCGAGTATTGCCAAGTATTCTTCATCAGTGATCTTAGGAAAAAATCGAATTTTATTTAATTAGTAAACTTTCAATTCGTTGAACTTGTGTTTCCAAATAAAGCTGTAGTTTATATTCTCGTTCTAATTTAAAGCACGGCAAGTGCTTGGTTTGGTGTCACTAAAACCTGGAACTTGAGCATTGAAAGTTTGTGCAGCCTTGGCTACTTATGGATAAACACGATTAGTTATCGCTTCTAATTTGACAGGCACGAGTTCTAAGCCTGGCACTTGCAGTCTAAACAAATTACATACGGACTATAAACTAATTAAATAAAATTCGATTATTTCCTAAGACCACTGAGGATGAGTACTCGGCAATACTCGAAACAGCGTTGTATGGTCAGCCAAATTTCAATAAAATTAAAAATAAAATTTTTGTGTTTGAAAGAATTCTTCCATTGCTATTCGAAAATTCTCTAAAAAATTTAAATATCGATTCTTTATGACTATAAAGAAAGCGTAGCTTTACCAGCAACAATAATACATACTTTAAATAAAATATGTATTGAAAGTTATTTGATATACTCATAATGAGTGATGTAAGTACTTATATATTTACATATGTACATATAATATTAAATATATGAATAATTATTAGTCGGAAAAAACTTGCGTGTTATGACGTAATGTGGCGGCGCTCTGCTTTTTTCCTTTTTAAATCTGTATTAAAAGTTTATTATATCAACTGTTGTGCTCAAAATTTTTTACAATTCAAATACTTGCCGATAATGGTGGAAAGTTACACCAACGGGTGTGATTTCTTGTGTTTTTATACATTTTAAATTGATTAATTTGAATCAAATACACTAAATCTTTTGTTTTTTTTTTGCAAAATAATAATTGCAATTGTTTTGTTTTGATTTAAAATCAGCTGATAGAGACAGCAATAATTACTATAAGGCGCGAACTAAAAAGCGCGCGAACTAGTGTTGATAAACGTTTCCAAAATTTATAAATAACTATAATAATAAGTAATATTATATTTGATTAAGAATAATAAATACTTTTTGATTTATAATGAAAGAGTGCAATAAGTGCCGTTCTACTATACGTGGAGAGTCTGGTTTAGTTTGTGAAGGTGTATGTGGTAAAGCATATCACATTGCAACTAAATGTTCTGGTGTGGAGCAATCACATATTAATAGCCTTAATAATAAAATGATTCATTTTATTTGTGATGATTGCTTACAATATATACACAATGTTGACTTTTCTCTTAGAGAAATTAATGATAGTGTGACCAAAAACAATAATTGTCTTAATGAATATAAAAATGAATTTAAAAAAGCCTTAAACGTTAACGAAAATGAAATTAAATGTTTATTAAAAGCTATAGAGGCAAAATATGCTGATAGGATTAAATCACTTGTTGAGGTCCAAAAATCATATGTAAACAAATTTAATGGGCTTGAGCAAAAAATTACATTGTTATCTGATGTTATTAAAAAACAGAATGATGAACTAGCTATGAATACATCTAAGAATATAAACATGATTGAAAATGAAGATACTTTTGCTGCTAAGCTAAAAATGGGTATCAATGCTAATGTACCAATTACTGTGAAACCCATTAATAAACAACAGAGGGAAGAGACAAAAAAAGACTTAAAGAATAAAATTAACCCAACTCAGCTAAATGTTAAAGTGAACGGATTTCAGACTAGGCATGATGGCAGAGTAACTATTAAGTGTATTAACTCTAAAGAACGTGAAGTCCTTGCTAATGATATTAAGAAAAAACTAAGTGATCAATACGTCATTGAAACTCCTACATTGCGTAATCCCAAAGTGCTTATCTCAGGAATGACTGAACAGTTAGATGGCGACAGTTTACTTCTCGCAATAAAAAATCAAAATAGTATCTCGCTCCAACACCTAAAAGTTTTAAAAGTATACGAATCTTATAAAAAACAGAATACATTTAACGCCATAATTGAATTAGACGGTAAAGCTTTCAAACAAGTTATGAAAGATCGTAGAATTAATATCAGGTGGGATAGGTGCATCGTTTATGAGCATTTAAATGTTATGAGATGTTATAAATGCTGGGGCTTTAATCATAAAGCAAGTGTATGCAAAGAAATTGACAATGTATGTGCTAAATGTAGTGAGACTGGGCATACTCATAAGGAGTGCAAAAATGTTTTTATTAAATGTGTTAATTGTGTTAAGGCAAAAAAAAACTCTTAACCTTCGTGAGCTGAGTACGGATCATGATTGCAGAGATATTATGTGTAAGACGTTACAGCGGAGAGTTAAACTAGAAGCAGAAAATACTAATTATTAATCATGGAAGATAAAACTTTAATTAATATTTTTTGTAAACAACAACGTGGTATTAATATAGTTCATTTTAATGCTAGAAGTCTTTCTGGCTTAAAATTAGATCATGTAAGAGCTGTTTTCGAAGACAGCAAAGTAGATGTTATCTGCATTTCTGAGACTTGGTTTGACTTCCATCTTGATAGTTCATACCTATCTATAAACGACTTTGTTTTATTTAGACATGATAGGAAACATAAATTGGGTGGCGGCGTTGCTATTTATTGTAAATCATATTTAAGAAGTCAATTGATCTGTATATCGGAAGAAAGTGAAATTGAATTTATATGTGTATGTATTTATTTAGGTAGTCATAAAATTCTTGTTTCTTGTGCTTATAACCCCAGCAAAAGGTACTGTAGTGGTCCTCTTTTTGAAGCCCTCCTTCCTATTGCTGTCAATTTTGATTTTATTGCCATATTTGGCGATTTTAATATTGATATTCTTTTGAGCAATGCTAAAGTGTCTGCACTGAATGACCTTATAGCTTTGGTTGGTCTAAGCATTGTAAATAATACCGTGCCTACTAGATATAGTAATAATGTACGCCCAAGTCTCCTCGACTTAATGATCTTGTCTGATCTGACCAAAGTGTTGTTATTTGATCAGATTTCGTTTGTTTCCGATCATGATTTATTATTTACTACCTTAGATTACTGTGTAACGAGAAATGTCAATCCCTCTCAATTTTCTTTCTGGGATTTTAAATCAGCTGATACTCAGTTATTATGTAGTGATCTTAGCACTGTTGACTGAAGTAATTGCTGGTTTGGTGCTTCAGTTGATGACAAATTGACAGTCTTAAACAATATAATTATTAATTATTTGCATCAGTATATTCCGTATCGTACTATACATGTTAAGAATTCTTCATGTCCATGGTTCAGTACTGACATCAAACGTATGATAAACAAGAGAAATAGGAAGTATGCAGTGTGGAAAAGATATCCGAATGTTTTTAACTGGACGCGGTTTAAAGCAGCTCGAAATTTGACTCGAATGGCTATTTATCTTGCTAAATCTAGGTTCATTAAATCGAAACTAGATACCTCATAACCTACAAAATCACTTTGGAGCAACATCAAAGCTCTAGGGGTAGTTAATAGCTCAAGAAATGTATGTAGCATTGATCCTAACATTTTAAATGATTTCTTTGTTCCTATAGGAGATAGATTGAACGTTGCTCCGGTCTTCCCTGAACTTGAGAGTGTTCCCTCCGAACGCAGTTTTGACTTTATATGTGTTAGTGAAGAAACTGTCTTTAATAATGTCATGAAAATTAAGTCAAACGCTATTGGAATAGATGAAATTCTGCATAAATTTATTAAACTTATACTGTCGTTTATTATTACTCCTTTGACGCACATTATTAACCACTGTTTCACTACATCATGTTTTCCTACTGTTTGGAAAAAAGCCAAGATTATTCCAATTGAAAAAAAGGCTAATGCATCCTCATGTTCCGATTATCGCCCAATCAGTATTCTCCCTTCACTCTCTAAAGTGTGTGAGAACATTATGGCTGATCAAATACGTACTCATCTTAACTGCTTTAAACTTCTCTCTCCTCTCCAGTCTGGGTTTGAAAAAGGTCATAGTTGCACGACGGCAATGCTTAAGGTCCTCGAAGATATTCGATGTAGCTATGATCAAAACTTAGTAACATTTTTATGTCTCCTTGACTTTACTAAAGCTTTTGACTGTGTTGACCATTCTCTATTATGTAAAAAGCTTTTTCATTCCTTTTATTTTTCTAGGTCGGCCTCAGAATTTATTTATAGCTACTTAACTGGAAGGGAACAGGCTGTACTCGTAGAGAATGCTTTTTCTAATTTCAAACCTTTATTTACTGGGGTACCTCAAGGCTCTGTACTAGGACCTCTTTTATTTTCAATTTATATTGATGATATTTTTTCAATATGTAAGTATGCTAAATTTCATGCGTATGCAGATGATATTCTAATGTATCTATCTTGTCGGATTTCTGATATTAATGACCTCGTGCAAATGACTACTGTAGATTTATCATATATAGTGGTATGGGCTAAGCAAAATAATGTGTTCCTTAATATAAACAAGTCTTCAATTCTACCAATTGCTAGGCTAAATATTAATGTTGATTTCTTGCCTTCTGTAACACTTGGCAACTCAATTATTAAATATACTAATTCGGTAAAATGTCTGGGTTTTCATTTGAACACTAATCTGCATGCTGGCGAACATGTTAACCAAGTTATTAGACAATCTTTTGCATGTTTAAGAGGTCTGAACCTTTCTGTGAAGTATACACCGGTTGACATGCGTGTTTTGTTGGTAAAACAACTAATTATTCCTATTGTTATGTACTCCTCTTTAGTGTACTCAAAACTTGATGTTGAATCCCTCAATAAGTTACGATGCTTAGTAAACTGCTGCACGCGATATGCTTTTGGTCTTAGACGCTTTGATTATTTAGGTATTTATAGAAATGTGATTCTAGGGTGTGATATTGAACAATATATGCAGTTTCGAGTATGCTTATTTTTGTTCAGACTTTTATCCACTACTACGCCGAAGTATCTTTTTGATTGCTTGCAGCTAACTAGATCTAACAGATCTTGTCTTTTCATCATTCCCAGATTTAGTTTTGCCTCCACTACTAAGTTTTTTTTATTCAGTCTGTTAGAATATGGAATGCTCTTTCAAGCACAACCAGAAATGCAGTTAACCCGAGTGTTTTTAAGAAACTGTTAAAAAACGAACTGTGTTAACGTCACGTTTATTTGTCTTTATTTATTTTTTTTTTTTTTAAGTTTATTGTAATTTGTTTGTTATTAACTTAAATTCTGTTATTTAAATATTTCATGCTGTTTTCTTTTTTGTTTCGCTGTTAATCAGTAACTATAATTTTAATACTTTTTACATATGTTATTACTATATTCTCTGAAAACTTTAATTACTTTTTTTATTTTATTTTATTGTATTTTTTATTTTTATTTTAATTCTTTAAATTAGCTTTAAGATACTGCAATAAAAAGGGTTGTCCCTTAATGCATTTAAATAAATAAATAAATAAATAAATATATTATTAGTATTGATATGTAAATTTCATTTGTGATTTTTTTGAAAAAATTTTGTCTGCTTGCAGTAATTGTCAACCCATCTTTAATGCGTTTTTAAGAAGCATTCCTTGAATTTTGTGGTCGTTTTTCTGAAATGGAAAAGACCGCCACCGATGAAGTCCTACTTGTTTCCCTGTTGATTGAAACTACACGGCAAGGAACATTTTTTAACTTCCGCACCAAAACGATATTGATAGTAACACATAGGATAACGTCTTACTTTCGAATCAGTATGGAGCGAACGACGTCGCTTGCGATCTGAAGTTTGATATCTCGTTCTGCTTCGTCCTTATGCAGTTTTTATCTTCGCAACCTGCATACTCAAAGCGTCTATGGCTTCCATGATATGGTCATTATT
>NC_051846.1:130359869-130398848 GCF_002237135.1 Teleopsis dalmanni | reverse complement strand
TCTTTCCATTCTGCAATAGTTGCAGAATCGGAATGTCCTGCAGTTATTAAATTGTCAGCAATTGTATTAACTTTCGCAACTCGTTCTCCTCCAACCGATTCAGTATCACGTGCAAACTCACTAAATCTTTCTGAAAGCAGTGTAACATGGTCAAAGTCTTGACCGAGTTCCTGAGATCCAGCCACAACTTCTCTATCCGATATCCATTGTTCTAAGTCATCAACTTCCCGGCTTAACATAAATAACTGTAAAGCTTCATTTAATCTTGCTCGACGTTCTCCAGCAAGGTCTTTTAGGCCGGCATACAGTTTATCTAGTTGAGACTGTTTAACTGCAACAGCATCGCCACTAGAAACATCATCTGCATTGAATTGACGAGCAAGTTCACCCAGCTGACGAATAGTATTTGCGTAATCTTCTACAGACTGTTCGAGATTTTCATGCTTTTTCATTAAGTTCTGCGCGCTAATTTCATCTTTACCACGGTCCTCTACCATCATATATAATTCCAATTCACTCATCCAAGATTCAGCTTCTTGTGCATCAAAGAAGTATTGTTGTACTTTTTCTGACTCCAACAAATGTTTCTTACGTTGTTCAATTGCATCCTTAAGTTCCTGCCATTTTTGTGTTAAGTCACTAATTAAACTCTCAAACTTCTTAGAATCTTCATGACCTTCATCGATTAGTTTTCTGCCATTATGACATATGGACATTATTCTTGGTTCATGATTATCAATTTCTGTAGAAAGTGATTGATTCTTTTTTTTCAAGACATGCACATTAAATAGTGAATTTCCATAATTCTTTGAATTGGCCACAGGTAGTTTCTCATCAATCCAAAGTTTCTCATCTTCAATATCGCGACAAAACTGAAATGCTTCTTTTTTCTTTTCTAACTGTTTTTGGTGTTCAACAAGAGGAGCTTTAATTTTTTCAAACCGCTCAAGAACTGCTGTTTTCTTTACTACAATAGGTTCAATTTTTTCTTCCGGGACTGTTTTCTGCAAATATTC
Organism: Teleopsis dalmanni; assembly: GCF_002237135.1. Classification (NCBI taxonomy): domain Eukaryota; kingdom Metazoa; phylum Arthropoda; class Insecta; order Diptera; family Diopsidae; genus Teleopsis; species Teleopsis dalmanni. The sequence continues at coordinate 130,397,832 of NC_051846.1, read as the reverse complement.
TGTTTGTTTATCGATTTCTTCAACTTGACGTGCTTTAACTGCCATTTGTGTTTGAATTACTTGTTGTTTTTGCATAAGAATATTAACAGAAGTCAAATCATTCCCAGTATCCGCATTTACAATTTGCTTTTCAAGCTCTGTAATATATGAATCGATATCATCGCATGTTTGTTGTACTAAGACTTCACGATTTGCATCGAACAGTACGGCTCCTTTCTCTTTTGTGTGAACCTCAAGGTCATCAAATTGTTTAGCAAGTTCAATAAGTTTGGGCTCAATAACGTCTTTAAATTCAGGTTTTTCTTTTGATAGTTCTTGAGCTGCTCTTTCTGCTTCAAATAATCGTTCTTTATTAGCAGAAACCTCTGCTTCAAATGCCTGATGTCTTGTCCATTTTGAATGTATAGTTTTAGCACTTCGGTATGTTTCATCTTGTGAAGTAACATATTTTTCTTGCACCCATTCGGTCAGTTCCTCTAAATCTTGTAAAAATTCATGGAGCTTAACTTGGTTTTTAAGTTTCTCATGTTGGTCTAAAGCACGCTCACGATTGTCATCTCGTCGAATTCCAATATTTTCTGCCCTTTTACCGATCTTATCTGAATCAAAATGCTCCTTTTCAATCAAGGAATCAGCTACTTGTAATAAAGTATTTAATTTATCATCATTTGCTTCCATAGTTGTAAGAAAAGCTTCATGACGTTTTAGTTGATTTTCAGCTTGCTCTAAGTTTACAGGTGTATCGTCTTTGCTTAGAAAATGTTCCTGTTGACTAAGCAGTACTTCTGTTTGTCTAGCATCGCGATTGAATAATTGTTGGTCAAGACTTTGTGATAAAAGAACTTGTCGATTTTCCCACATTTGATGCAAATCCTCCCACCCATTTTTCAACGCATTTAATCGTTCCCGCAAAAACATGTATTGTGGATCATCTGATGTGCTAGATTCTGATGTCAAACGTTCACCATATTCCATCATATTTTTGTAATCTTCAGTATAGTTATCAATTTCTTCCCTAATAGATTGATGCTGATTAAGTAATTTCTCGGCTTCTTGTAATGATGTAGGAGTGTCTTCTGATGCTACATCGGTTTGTGTTTTTGTTAACCACGTTTGAAAATGATCTAAATCGCGTAGGAACCGATGTAAATCTCCAGCTTCTTCAAGTTTAGAATCTCGTTCTTTAAGCATATGTGTCAATTGTTCCCAAATAAGTTCGATTTGCGCAATTTTGTCACGAATTATTTGAGCTTCCTCAGGATGATCGGATTCAATACCATTAGCTTCCTTTCCAAGACTTGATAATTTTGCTTGAATTGCAGCTAAATCTCTCTCCATACCACTAAGACGTCTCTGCAATGTCATAACACCAGTTAAATCCATTTCTAAACTATCAGTTTCAGTAAGAATTCTTTTTTTATCTTCAATCCATGAAATAGTTTCACGACACTCAATATAAAATGTTTGGACCCCATGTGCGGCTTTAAGGTCGTCCATTTTGGCTTCTGATTTTTCGCGCAATAAAGACCATTCCTGATTGAGGTGATTCTGCCGCTCAAGTATTTCATCTGAATTTGGATGCTCCACATGCAACAATTGTCTAGCTAATTGATTTACTACTGCTACTCGTGAAGCGTTAGCATTCATTTCTTTATCAAAACCTTCAAACCGATGCTTCATAATTTCAACATCTTCAATATCTTTACCTGGTACCATAGTATCAAGCATTTTTGTTTTTTCTCTAATCCATTGTTCAACACCATCAGCTTCCGACATAAGTTTATAGAGACTTAATGCATCCAAAAGACGTTGTTTTCGCAACTTTGCTAACTCAGTTAGTTCCTTATATCGTGTTTCTATTGCTAAAAGACGTTTATCTACATTTACTTTTTCGGTTTCATTTAATTTTAATGAATTGCCTTGTTTGTGAAGAATGTCTACAACTTCTTCATAGTTTTTAAGTTCATCTGCAACCTCCTTATGCTTCTTTAATAAAGATTGCACATTAGCCTCATCTCGACCAATATCTTCACTTGATACAATTCTTAATGTATCTAACATCCAATTATCTGCATCATCGGCATCTGCGAATAATTGAAAATATTCGACGGCATTTTCCAGCCGCTGTCGTCTATACTTCGTAATATCTAATAAGTGATCCCACTTAGATAAAATTTCTTTTAAACGATCTTTAATACGATCTGCTCCAAAATGTCCTTCGGTTATTAATTCTGCGCCAATCTTTGCTACATTTTGAAGTTGAGAATCATGTGAAGTTATTTCCGACTCCAAAGCTTTATGTTTACTTAAAAGTAAATTAACAGTAGTTAAATCATGTCCAATTTCGTCCGTTGACATAATTTGTTCCTTTTCTTTAATCCAGTTTTCTTCATCTGCTGTGTCCCAATAGAACTGCCATAGTTTTCTACTTTCTTCTAATCGACTTCGACGTTCAACTGCTAAACGTACAAGCTCAGCATATGCATCTTCTAGCTGCTGTACACGACTCACAATGATATCAGGATCGCAAGGTTTATATGATTCTATGTCATCACTAAGGAATTTTTGCGAATTTTGAACAACAACTTTGACACGTTCACCAAGAATGTTGATATCAGCTTCAACAAGTGAGTGCTTTTGAAGCAGATCTTCCACACCCATCAAATGTTTGCCATAATCGTCGGTTAAAAGTAATTGCTTGATTTCCTCCATATTATCCAAAATATACAACATTTCTTGAAAGTTCTGTTGTAATTGTAAAGAAATTTCTAAGCGCATTCTTCGTGCTCTAAGTAATTCTAATAAATAATTCCATAACCGCATCACATTCTCTTTACGAAGTAATATACGTTTGACGTCATGATAGCGTTCTGATTCCAACTCATCGCAAACAGCTACAACAGCTTGTACTCGTTCTTCGTAGGCAAATATATCTGTTTCAATAGCTTCATGTTTTTTAGCTGCAGCTTCAACTGCTGCAAGATCAAACCCAAAGTTGTCTTGACTGACAAGTCTTTGATTTTCGGATAACCAAGTTTCACGCATTGAGGCTTTACGATCGAAACGTGCTGCAAGCTGTTCTAACTTTTCTTGTCGAATTAATTCTTCTCGAAGAGCTAATTCACGTTCATGTTCAGATTTTTCTAAACGCTCCCAAGCTTTATTAATATCAGAAATCATTTTGCCCTCTTTGGGTGTGTAAGGTTTTTGGTTATTTGCACGCATTTTTGATTGTAATGTAAATAGTAGGACTTCTAAATTTCCTTTTTCAACAAATTTAGGTGGTTTTTCAATAGTTCGGTAATTAGAAAACTGTGCGAGTTGTCCTTGTACACCAACTAGAGAATTCACAAAATCACGTTCGCCAAGTGTATCAATTGTAGTTTCAATCCACTTTAAAAGATCACTGGTAAAATTTTCATAATCTTGAATCATTTTATCATTTTCCATTGCTATTCCCACTACTTTTCCAATACGTTTTCCCTGAACAGTTTCTTGTTTAAGTTTGCTGAAGTAGTGGTAATAAGTAACTACATAAGTTATAATTGATTTCTCATCTGGATGTTCAACGAAAACGTCCTCTGCGTCAAGTAATTTTGCAAGACCAAGTTTATCTTCAGCAATATCAAATGCATTATTTAAATTATGAATTGCGTTGCTTTTCGATAGTTTTTCAAACTGAAGTAAATCTGGACGATGTTTATGTATTATAGCATTAAATGCCAGTCCATCTCTCCATGATGTGGTAAAATTTCTAACGTTGACATTATAATAACCTGCAGTTTTCATTTGACACCAAAGAAGTAAGGCATCTTTTGCTGACTTAGTTTCTTTGTTGTCAACTTCTTCTATGGTAATGTCTTGAATCTATGTGTGATTAATAAAAAACAAAAATAAATAACAAATCAATAAAAAACTTTAGCCAAATATCATTTAATTTAAGTTATATTAAATTATATATCTTCAAATGACATTAAAGTTAATATCGTAAATTTATGTAAAATTAATAAACTTTAGCTACATATCATTTCGTAAGAAAGCATAATATATTATTTCCTATATAATTGCGGATAAATCCGTATATTTCCTTTAGCAGCTGTAGTCATTTTCAATGTATATTATGTTGAGGCCAGTTGAGTCAGTGCACCTGAGCACTTTTACTCTCTATTATCTGCGAGGTTTCTTCAAAACCCCTCCTTGCGCCTTGACTGGATTATTGTTTATCACTTCATCAGACTATGCAATAATTGACCTCAGATCTGCATATCTCCCCGAGGAGCCAACTCAATATATATTTTAAATATATATATTTAAATATATAAAAAAAAACAGTAAAACTTTCATAACTCGAACTTCTATAACTCGAATTTTCTATAACTCAAACCAAAAACAGTGCACCAAGGTTTTAGAGAGCAAATTACATAGAATTCTGCCAGTTGTTGGCAACGTGGTAAATAAAATAAATTCCTATGCTACTCTTAACGATTATATTGAGCTTGACAATGAAATTGTTATATCAAGCTTTCCTACAGATGACGATATTATTGAGCTCTATAGCTCTAAATTACTGGATCCAATTCTAAGCGCAACGGAAAGTGATGATGAGGGTTAGGTGGATGCAATTGTTTATTCCTTCCAAGAATCAAGTAGAAGGCTCATTCAATATTCTGAATATATATTTGCAAACGAATGATAGTACAACTGATGATCACTATAAGAGTATGAATAAAGTGGAATCTCTTTTTATTGAAAACAAGAAAAAAATTAAAGTCCCAAACTCCAATTTCTGAATATTTATTTCACTAACATATAACTTCTGTGCTTAATTTGATTGCAAATAAATAAATATCTTAAAATGTGATTTTAGTTTCTTTCAAAAATAAAAAAAATATAAAAGAATTCTCTAACTCGAAGTCTCCATAAGTCGAACCTTTTCTTTGCAAAATTGGACTTCGAGTTATGGAAGTTTGACTGTACATATATTAATATATATTAATATATTATATATATATATATGTAGGATTCCTTTTTATTAGAATCAAAACTAATTAATTAAATTACAAAAAAAATATATATAAATGAAAAAAAACTGTTTGTTCTTCCGCACACACGTCATTACTTCACACGTCTTCTTTCTGCACTGCCACACTACGTTTGTTTCTTCTTTTTTACTTCCTTATGCTCGTGTGCTGGCGTTGCCAGATCTGCGTCCCACATATATATATATTTAAATATATATAAATATTAAATATATAAATTCATATTTTTTTTCTTAAATTTAGGTACAATCAAAAGATATTAAAATAGTAGTAAAGTACTAAGTTAGTTGGCAATATTAAACCAAATCGGCAAATAAATGGAGCATAAACTCCATTTAAGCCTAGTCATAGGCTTACAAACTATTGCCTCAACTTACTGGAGTCGTATCTAAACAAAATTTTAGTCAGACACAAATTATTTTCAACATTCAAGAAACATAAATATAAGCAATTTAAAAATAACATAAGGCCTTTTCTGTGGCTCGCAAGTATGCCTCAAAATGCATGCTGGCCTATATTGGCTTCACTGGCCTATATAACAAATTTGTCAAGTGTTATGTTTTGACAAATAGCAAAACTAGCATAATGCAAGCAAATTATATTGTGTATAAAAATAAATAACTAACATAAATTGAATATTAAATTGAATACAAAATTAAAAGGAATGGTAAAAATGTTGAAAATTTCAAAATAAAATACTGAAATTTTTCTTTTTTTTCCCAATTTTCAAACTTATGAAATTTTTGAATTTTGTTTGAATATTCATTTGCATATAATTTTTGACATATGATTGCAATATTCGTGGGAAGCAAGAAATCATGAATCATACATATGAAAAATTTCATAAAGTCTACATTATACGCAAATTACTCCTTTTTGCAGCAAATTTTCTTTTTCAGAAATATACACATAGCAGAAAAAGTCTACGGATATTCACAAAATTTTTTTTAAATTACGCATAACTTTTTTAATTTTTACTCAAATTCATTTTTATTTTCTAATTTATTTTAACCAAAGAAACAACAATAAAGTTCTAATATAAAAAATTAACAATTATTCTTTAAAAAAAAATTAAATACAATTATATGCAAAAGTAGCAATTTTTGAAGCAGAAAAAGTCTACGGATATTTCTTAATATTTACATTACCGCTAAATACTTCCTAAAGAGTCTAAAAATTATCATTAAATAATATTTTTTTATATAAGGAATAAATTTTTACAATATAAAATAAAAGACGTGAAATTAGTTTTAGTGAGCGACAAATAACTGGTAAATTTTAGAAAGATGACGTAAGCCAAAGTAAAATTGCTGAAGACTTACGTTTCTAACCTCACACTGGCCGCCCCCCACAAATTTGTCAAATAGAGAAAAACGTAGCATACTCAACCAGGTGAAAGTAAATCCAAGAATAACAGTCTTCAAACTAGCTGAACATATTACCGAAATACTTGAAAACAAAATATGTCCTGATACTGAGCGGAAAATTTTGAAGAAATGCATGTATTATACCCTGATTGCAGGAAAGAAGCCATACATATCCAGATATAGTAGAATAAAATGATAAAGCTTTGCAAGAAAGCATATAAATAAACCTATAAAGTTCTGAAAATGAGTTATTTTCTCCGATGAGAGTTAATTTTAAATATTTGGAATCAAAGTAGAAAAATTGTGTGGAGAAAATCATATACGGCCTATGATAAATAAAACTTAATTTCAACGGTGAAACATGGTGGTGGAGGCGTAATGGGTTGGGGGTGTATAACAAGTAATGTGCCAGTAAACTTGAATTTATAAAGGATACAATGGATAAATATGGGTATCTAAATATTCTAAAAACAAATTTGAAAGCAAATGACAGAATGTTAGAGCTTGAGGCAACATTTTTGTTTCAGCAGGGCAATGACTCTAAGCATACAGCAGTCATAGTACGGATTTGGATGCTGTACTATGCTCTCAGGCAACTTCAAACACTACCAGAATCACCAAACTCCTATACCAGTTAGATACTGTGGGTATACAGTTAGAACATCTGTGGGTTTATTTGGAAAATAAGATTCGCCAGCATATGTTTTCCGGCAAGGATATAGTAAGAAACGTCATCATAGAAGAATGGGTAGAAATAAACGCACAGGATACTGCAAAGCTAGTTGAGTCCATGCAAACACGCTTAACAGAGGTTATTAAATGCAGAGGTTATCCCACAAATTTAAGATTTTTGTGAATTTTATTGTTTTAATGTAAATATTAAGAAATATCCGTAGACACATCTTAAGTGCACATCTTGTGTGCACAAACAAAACGCACATTTCACACAAATGTGGTAAGTGAAATAAAACTCGCACACGCATTCGGTGTTTGTGCCGAAGTTATTTCGCACACAACGTGTACAGAAAAGAATACGAGGAGCACATTTTGTGAGCAGACTCGAAAATAAAAATGCACCCAAATGTGCGGAGACGAAAGGTCTACTGCACATTCGTGTGAAATGATGGTTTAAAAGCGCACAATATTATGATGAATAACGCAACAAAATAGTATGGAAGACTGATTTGCATTAATTTTGGTGTTAAGGCAAAATATTTTATTGAAAAAATAATTTTCTATTTATATTTTAATTTTGAATTTATTTTTAGATTTACATTTATTGCTTATATTACTTATTAATTTAAGGTTTATTAATTTAAAACATGGGAATAAAGTTAATTTTACAATGTACTTGAAAACTTTGTTATAATACAAAATATAAATAACTTATGATATACGAGTTAAATAGGTACATGAATTTAATAGAGAAAGAGAATTTGTTTCGAAATGTTATAAGTAAAGAGGATCGGTTCTACGGATTACTTTGAAAAAATTAAATATATCAATTTTGGACTACTGCATAAAATTTTATTTATCACTTAATCATCACTTAAAAATTAAAATAAACACTATAGAGTATTGTTTTTATCCTTTAAGGTGTAAGTGATTAACACGACTGAGGCTTAGTTTGTTTGTTTTTTATTTAAGAGTATCACTTAATAGTATTTTACCTAATCTATTATTAGTATTCATTCATATATTTCTGTGGAAACTAATTGCTTTGCATTTAAAAATGTTGTGTCCTACCAAAAGAGTTAAAAATTTTACTTCTTTTTCATGTTTTTTAAGTTGATATTAGCAAATCTAAGCATCCTGCTACCTGTTCAAGAAAACATTTTGCTAATTTTTCGCGTTTTTTAATGAATGTTAGATATTCTACCCAAGTGAATACATATTTCTGGGGAAGAAAAATATCTATTTGTGGCCTACCAGTATTATCTTTTTTAAACTGTTGCAAAACTTATTAAACAAATACACCAATACCAATACCTGCTACCTGTTCAAGAAAATATTTCTTTCGTGTTTTTTAATAAAAGTTAGATACTCTACCTATATAAATACATATTTTTTGGGAATTAAAAAATCTTCCTAAAATATGTTTTTATTTCTTTTAAATTGGTGCAAAACTTACCAAACAAATACTTTAAGTTCAGTTATTAAATTTGCATTTAAAAATACGCAAAAGTTGGGAAGTAATACACAAAAAACTAATATTTTAAGTTAAAATACAAATAAGGTTAAGACAGTTATAATCAGTGAACGAAAACAAACACTAAAGTACAAAACATAGTGTACTGTTTGTCATCTTTGTTACAAAACACTAAACGAACAGTACATTAAAAAAAGTCCGAAACAATTCAACAATTTTTAGAGTTTGTGTACTTTTCACGAAGGTAGTGCTCATTATAACGATCTTTTCACGAAGGTAGTGCTCATTTTAGTTATCTTTTGCCGAAGGTAGTGGCCTTTTTAGTGATCATTTTCCTAAGGTAGTGGTTTTTTAGCGTTTGTCGAACAAAACGATTTGGAAACGTTTTTAATGTGCATTGTTGTTGCTACGTTTGCATAAGAAGAAGAAAAAATTTTGTTTGCATTTGTATTGCATGTATTTTGTTTGTGTTTTTAAATAAAGATATTGCGTATGCATTTATTGATGCATATTTAATATTAGGGGATGAATTACATAGATTTAATATTTTATTGCGATTGAATGATTCATATTATATTTATAATGCCAATAAAAGGCAAAAAAACTATCTTTATTTAAAAACACAAACAAAATACATGCAATACAAATGCAAACAAAATTTTTTCTTCTTCTTATGCAAACGTAGCAACAACAATGCACATTAAAAACATTTCCAAATCGTTTTGTTCGACAAACGCTAAAAAACCACTACCTTAGGAAAATGATCACTAAAAAGGCCACTACCTTTGGCAAAAGCTAACTAAAATGAGCACTACCTTCGTGAAAAGATCGTTATAATGAGCACTACCTTCGTGAAAAGTACACAAACTCTAAAAATAAAGTTTGTGTTCGCGGACACAAACTTTAAAAATTTTTTTGATGTGTTTCGGACATGAGCAGTACACTACGATACTGTACTGTTTATTTTCATTCACAAGTTATAATTTTAAGTTCACATTATAAATACTTAACAAATATAATTATTTTAAATATTTGTTAATTGAAGCAATTTTTAACATAAGTTACGATCCCAACGAACGTAAACATAGCATATAAATTTATGCTCATCATTGGAACAAGTCGCTTCCAGACCTATGTATTAGTAGAATAGCTAACTAAGCAGAATTTTTAAGCAAATTCAATTACAAAGTTAAAAAGAAAAACTCAAATACAGCCACAAATTTCGATTATTTGTTCACTCTTATTACCGCAATCGCAACAAATAAAGCAATTGCAACAAACAGTAGCGACTTAATCAAATAAATGTGACGAGTTCGATAACTTCATTATTTGGCAGATAAATCTGTTGCTTATTAAAGTAGAACATATTGTAACGGAAAACAAAAAGAATAAGCATGTCGGTAAGATAATCAAACTACTAAAAAGAGAGAAAGCTACAAATCGCCAGAGGCGAGTTAGGTATTATCAAAAAAAAAAATAATATTCAATGCCAGGAATGGCTTGAAAAACATTATTCGGACTCTGCTCCATCAAAAATACGCATTCGTTATTGGTATGCCGAATTTAAAAGTGGTCAAATTCACTCTAGAGTCAAATCGGCAGTCTGCTGAGTGGCATGAAGCCAGTGAAAGCTGCCCAAAAGCGACCAAAGACGCAGCAGTTGGCTGGCAAGGTTATGGCGTCTGTATTTTGGGATGCGCATGGAATAATATTCATCGACTATCTCCAGAAGAGGAAGACCATCAACAGCGACTATTATATAGCGTTATTGGAGCATTTGAAAGACGAAATCGCAAAAAAACGGCCTCATATGGCGAAGAAAACAGTTTTGTTCCATCAAGACAATGCACCGTGGCACAAGTCGATGAAAACGATGGCAAAATTAACGAATTGAGCTACGAATTGCTGCCGCACCCACCGTATTCTCCAGATCTGGCCCCCAGCGACTACTGGCTCTTCGCAGACCTCAAAAAGATGCTCCGTGGTAAGAGATTTCTCAATGAAGTAGTTTCAGCGATTACTCAAATGATGAAGTAATCGCCGAAACTAACGCCTATTTTGAAGGCAAAGAAAAATCGTTTTACAAAGGCGGTATCGAAAGATTGCAAAAGCGTTGGAATGATTGTATCTCCCTAAAAGGGGACTATGTTGATGAATAAAAACGAATTTTGGCAAAAAAATATGTTATAATTAGTTAGTCACACACATTATTGAACGAAGTGTTATACCTTGATGAATAAAAATCATGCACCCAAATTCATCTTTTGTCATTTGAAACAAAATTCGCATGCAATGTAATTGTAGCCTCTGAAGCAACATTTTCATTTCATATCAGAATGTGAAAAACTATTGGTAAGTAGAACGTTTTTATGTATTAACATGATGTTTGTTAGAATTTATTTATACAAAATGTAGCTGTCAATAGTTTCAATAATCATAGTAAGCTGCAATACAATTGAAATATATTGATAATATTAAATTTAGAAAATTTAGTTAAGAAAATTATTTCTAAGAATTAATTTAGAAATTTACGGCAACACAGTTGAATAAATATAAAAATTTAAATATAGTCTCTGTGTTAATTATTTCGTTTAAACACAGAAATTACGCTATAAAAGTATATTGATGACAATAATAGTAATACAGATAAATTTAAATTTATTAAAAAATTTTATGTTGTAACTGATTTCGAAATAAACTTGAGAATTTGCCTTTACGAATGAAAATTATAGATGAAACAGATCTGTTCAGTCAATGGCTTACAATGCCTATTCTATCAAACCCACTTATTATTCCATCACATGTGTTGCATAATTTGTACATGGCAACACTGCAATCCAACACTGCACTATAAATATTCTTACTCTTATAAATATTATTACTCTTAAAATACTATTCCTTTGTCTCATACATTGTTTTACTTTAGTTTGAGTGGAATAAGAACAATCGAATGCGGTTGCGTTCTTCATTTTTGCGTTGGTATTAATTGGGCCACGTGTCAATAACACGTTTTTGCTAACAGTGGTTATGGGCCCAGGTTTATTGAAATTAAAATGTTTTCGGTTTCAAATATTAAAAAATTAAGTAGTGATAACTACTCGACCAGGTCGGGAGTAAATGTCCGAAAGTTTTAGCGGAAAAGACAAGTTGGATTGTATCTGATTAAAAAGCGCATGTTACAATCAACTTGAGTGTTGAATCCAGTGACCTTATTCACATTAAAAATTGTAATAAGGCGAAGGATGCCTGGGATATTTTAAAAAATTTATATGAAGCAAATACAGCGTCCCGGAAAGTTAATTTGTTTAAACAGCTAATATGCTATAAAATAAGAAGTATATCAAGCCAAATAGACGAATTTTGCACTTAGTATCAAAAGTATCAACATTGCGTTGCCGCATGAAATGGAAAATTTCGTAGTTGCCGTAGAAAGTAGGGATAAATTGCCTAAGCTAGATCAGATAGTATTCAAAATTCTAGAAGGAGTAAGACGACGAGACGGCAAAAAGAAGAAGAAAATTATGAATGACTTTTAAAGGTGAATACATCAAATATTGAACATAATAGAAATTACAATACCAAAAATTACCGATTTAATAAAAAGAAAAGTAATAGTAAAAACTTCAAACTGCGGTATAATGCAAATAATAAAAATAAAATAAAAAATAACAATAGCAAGAAGAACTGGAAGCGCAATAATATCGAGTGCTATAAATGCCATCAAAGGGGACACATACGTTCTCAATGTTCGCAGTCGGCAGAGAATGCTAAAAAGGCTCGAGCGTTAACGGCAGTATGTTTGCTCTCAACAGAACAATAAAACGTGGTTTTTAGAATCAGGCGCTACATCTCACATGAGCACAAGAAAAGTTATTCGATTCTCTTGAGGAGTAGAAATAGAAAATAGTGTTAGCGTCAGGTAACTGTGTATATTTAGAAAAAACAAAATATACAAACCTAACTCTCTTGAATGTTCTCTTCTTTCCCGATTTACATTGTAATTTTTTATCATTAACTAAAATACTGAAATATGAAAATACTGTAAAATAAATAACGCGATCGTTAAAAATAAAGGGAAACAAATACTATTTGAAGCAAACGAAGTAGATGGAATCATTTTAGTTAATTTTTAAATCGAAAAATTTGAAGAACAATGCGGAAGTGCGTTTACAAAAAATGATTATATAAAATGGCACATGCGGTAGGGACATTTGAATACGATTGATATCAATAAATTATCAGATAAAGATATGGTAATTGGTTTGAGTATAAAGATGCCCGAAAATGTGAAATAAGTGCGAAAATATATAAAAATTATGCTCAAATAAAAACGAAAGCGAAACTTGAGTTAGAACTGTAACATAAAATTTACACTCGTAAATTTTACAACACAATAATGTAATAATACAAAACAAAATATATATAATAATAAAATAAAAAACATCAAAAACAATAATAAAACTTGTAAACAACGCACCGTTGCAATTACAAAAACAAATCTACTGTTTGCTTCGCACCTCGCGTATATAAAAGGCGAAGCAAAAGCGCAAGGCAGGGATTCAGCAAGACATCGAACTAAGAACAGGTCGCTCCATATTACACGTGCTGAAACACCAAGAATCGAAATTTAAATCTCGATTTCTATTTTGTTTTATTTTTTTTTAAATTTAATAGAAATACACATTTCTATTAAAAATTATTATTAAAAACGAAATTAACATTTCGTTAGTAATAGAAATATAAATTTCTATTTTACTCATAACGAAATCATATTTTCGTTAATAAATTATAATTTTTAATTCACACTTGTATTAAAAATTATTATTAAAAACGAAATTAACATTTCGTTAGTAATAGAAATATAAATTTCTATTACTCATTTACTCATAACGAAACCATATTTTCGTTAATAAATTACTCGGTAAGGTGATAATAACACATGAATATTATCACCCATACCAAACCCACTGTTTAAAGAAGAAATTCACATTTCTTCAAACCTTTTGTCAGACGCATCGAAAGTAACATTTCTACGCCAAATCCATTGTTTAAAGAAGAAATTCACATTTCTTCAAACCTTTTTTCAGGGGCGTCGAAAGTAACATTTCTACGCCAAATCCATTGTTTAAAGAAGAAATTCACATTTCTTCAAACCACATCACCGCACCAACGTCACCATCCACCGTGTATTCACACGTTCCACTGTTCCTAACAAATAAATTTATTGTAGGACTGTACCTGGAATCCGGCGAGCAAAACCCCGGCCAGAAAGGTTCGTTACAGAACATAGTGATATGTGTGGACCTTTTAAAACAAAATCACTTGGTGGTTCACTATATTTTATAACTTTTGTCAATGATTTTTCGCGGTTTGCTAAATAAGAACAGAAGCGGAGGAAAATTTGCACCAAAAGGAACTATATATCAAAATAATCGGCTATGAAACTTCAACGAAGAGCTATAGATTGTACGACTCTTTAAACGAAAAATTATTAAGGCAAGGGATGTAAAATTTCTTGAAAATTTGTGAAGGAGGAAAATAAACAAAAAGTAATTGCAGATGAAAATCAGTCATTTTAATCGGGTTTACAAATCCCAAAACCGTTGTGTCGAAAAATTTAAATTAATTAGATAGTGTTTTGATTTTTTGTGACCTATAGAAACAATATGAAACGACAAATGACTTGGAGCTGGAAGAGAAAATTGGTGAAAACAAGAAAAATGTTGAAGAAAGGAAAACGAGGAATAGAGCAAAACAACAAAAACTAAGTGTATTTGCAGAAAATCCACAGACTGTACAGGAAGCATTGTATTCAGAAGATGCTCAATATTGAATAAAAGCTTTGAACGCAGAAAATATGTGTTTATTAAAAAACAACACATGCTCATTGATAGACGAATCTGAAGATAAAAATGTTATTGGTTGTGGGTGGGTTTTCTCAGTTAAGAGGAAACCGGATTGGACAATAGAAAAATACAAAGCAAGGTTAGTTGCTCAAGGATGCTCTCAACTATAACAGGTTGATTATACTGAAATATTTTCTCCTGTGGTAAGAAAATCTACAATTCGGTTACTGTTAGCACTGGCTGCGAGGCATAGATTTAGTAAATCAGTTTGACATTGTTGCAGCGTACTTATAGGAAGAGGTATTTATACGTCAACCACCAGAATTTGAAAATATTTACAATCGCAGCAAAGTGTGTAAGCTCAACAAAGCTTTTTATGGATTGAAGCATACTGGGCGCAAATGGAATAAAAAAGTGACGCAAATTTTAGAAATTTTGGAATTTAGAAGATGTTTATCCGATAGCTGTGTATATGTAAGACGACAAGCGGAAAATTTGTATTTCATCACAGTATATGTAGACGATGGCATCGACTATTCAAATTGAGATGGATGAAATCATAGCCTAATTGATCAAACATGGTGAAGTTGATTATCCTGTCTGAATATCGTTATCTTGGATTGGAAATCGAGAGAAATGAAACTCGAGGCGGTATTAGTATTCATCAAGAAAAATATACAAAGGAGTTGCTAAAACGAAGGGGCATGAGTGAATGTAAGGGGGTGTCCTCTCCATGGGTAATTGGTTTGGATTTGAAAAAAATGCGAAAATGAATGTGATGATGCACTTGTGAATAAAGAATATCAATGCCTTATCGGCACATGTGGTTTCAAAACTTTCGCAATTCAATCAACATCCACATCAAGAACACTTTCCAGCAGCAAAACACGTGTTTAGATATCTGAAAAAGAATCCAAAAGTTATAATTACCTTTAGCCATAACCAAAACGATTTTATATCCTTTATAGATTCTGATTAGATCACAGACTCCAATGATTGGAAGTTTTTACTTTTATGGCTGGCAATCTTGTATCATTGAAGTCAAAGAAGCAACCCACTGTTGCATTAAGTAGTATGGAGGCCGAATATGTTGCAGTCAATCAAAGTGTAAAAGAAGTAGTTTTCATGCGTAGTCTACTTGGAGAAATGGGATTCGTAGAATATCTACCCATTCCAACCAGGGTTCTTTGTGACAATCAGAGTGCATTATTTATGGTGAAAAATGCTTGCGTGCAATCACGGAGCAAGCACATCGACATACGATACCACTACATACGAGACAAGCTTAATGATGGGTCAATAGAGGCAGAATATGTACCATCTGAAGTGAATGTAGCGGATATTCTTACTAAAGTTTTGCCAAAAGAAAAACATATTACAGCTGGTAATTTATTAAAATTAAAATTTGTCTAACGTTTCTTCGAATTTTATATATTTGTACTTGCATTGAACGGGAGTGTGTTGCAGTACTGGACGACCATCCTGGCTAACCGTCTCTTTCGGTGATGTCAGGAAATCGACAGGTCTGATTGGCGCAGGTACCAAATGGTATCTGCGGTATATCAAAGAGGACTTATCGTCTGAAGAGGCAAAGACTAAAGCCTTAAACCGCCCAAAGAACATTTCAGAGCCGAGGAAAACACTTGCAGCTGAGATAAGTCCAACAGAAGGTAATATTGCCAAGAGAAGCAGGGCTGACACTACGGCAAAACGCAAACCTGTGCCTAGTACAGCAAAAACTACCGTACCGTCCTTTGTGCCCAGGAGGACAGTAGGTGTTGGAGTCAGCTACACAAACTTTGTCAAGGGTATAAGATTGGCAATTCTTCCTACTCTATACACGGAATCCATTCTCACCCGGGAAGACCCAGGAAGAGTGGAAGACTTCTTATGTACAATGGCTGGAAGTACAAACTCAGGTTTGAAGACATTCACTTCCGACCAAGTCTTATACTGGTAGACTGTGCGAGCAAAGAAACGGCTGACTGGGTCCGTGAAGTAATACCACGGCTTAAAAACTGGAAAGGTGCCCAGCTGACCATGAGCACCGGGGAAAACATATCCGGTGTTCACCTTATGACAGCTTACATCCCCAGGACAGCAGGCGTCGAAAACGAAAAACTGCTGAAGCTGATAGTAACACAGAATGAATTCACACACATCTGTGGAGAATATTCAAAAGCAAGGAGATGAAGAATGGGAAGCTGCTAACGATTAGGATCGACGACCGATCGTTAGAAGCTATAAGAGCGGTAAACTGTAGAATCGTCACAGGTTCAGCTCTATCCCTGGTAATTTTCACAAGAACAGGACGGGTAAAGACACCGTAGCAACTGAAGACAATGAATCATCATTAATACCGGAGGTGATGGTAAAAAGTATCGAAGCAGAGGTTACAAGGAGCATGTTGAGGAAATCATCATCCTACCTCATGAAAATGAGGACATTGATGACATCGACATGACAATTATAAACTTGGCGGAAGCGGAAGACTCGATGATGTCCCACTAACAGAGACGAAAACCAAGGCCTAAATAATAACTATAACCAGCATAAAAATAGCTCAAATAAATTTACACCATGCGAAAACCGTCTCTGTAGTCACCGCGAGGGCAACACTCAATAACAACCTGAGTGTAATACTGACCCAAGAGCCTTGGATTTTCAAAAACCGGATTTGTGGCTTGGCTACTAAATACACACAGATAATATGGGATGTCAGATGTGATAACCCCAGAACTTGTATATTATTGAATAAAAATAATAACTTTCTATGTATTCCAGAATTCCTCTCCAGGGATTTAGTAACAGTCCAGATTCCCATTAACATCAACGGGAATTCCAGAAGCATCGTCCAAGCAACCAGGTATCTACAGGGTGACGAAATTCAGGGCATACCACCTGAGGGCATATGCAGACTGGTGGAATACTGCACGAATAAAATGCTACTGCACGTAAACAACAAGGTTTGGGGCAGCACAAACACCAACAAACGAGATACGCGAAGAGGTTCTAGATATAACGGTAGGAAATACTCTAGGTAACAAACTAGTTAAAAATTGGATAGTTTCTAATGAATCATCGGTGTCTAACCCTATATCAATAGAATAACTAGGAACCCTAGGAAAATAAACTGTGAAAAACACCACAATAACCTATGAGTTAACCTAAGTCAGTTAGATATAGGGAGCAGAGGCGAGGCGTCGAATGGTTCAGAGTGTTCACTGAACACCTTAACAAAGCTTCCTTTTTAGATCTTTTTTTATTAGGTAAATAATCTCGCTATTTTGCTCCTTAACATTTTTTATAATAGCTTTTCCAAACAGATTTACATAAAAACAAAACGTACAATACAAACAAAATCAAACATACATATGTTAGTTACACCCAACATTACTTATAATTAATAAAAGAGAAAACATATTCCTCTTAAAATATACTAAGGTTCAGAATAAAAACTGCACCGCGCTGCTTACAAAGCATGCAAATGAAATAACATTCACATTGGGACTATGTTCAATATTGAATAAATACAAACATGCAAACAAATATAAAAATAAAAGAGAAAATAAACCCCCAAAATATGTACGTAAAATAATCATAACTCTTAAATTAATGCGTACAAGCGGTTCAATAAAAAAAAGTGAACCTCCAATGTTATGCAAAGTAAATTTGAAGTGAAAAATAATGTTTAGAAATGGATAAATGTGTGATTAAAGATTTGATTCAAATATCTTTTTTTAAACAATCTTCTGAAAAAAAGGTTTTAATTCATAAAATGAATAGATCAACTCCAGATATGAAGAATTTGGTACCTGATGTAAAAATGTCGAAATCTATGGTAAGTCGCCGTTTTCCTACAGCTATTTACCATAAAAACCAGTAAATCACAGGCTGCGAACATGTAAATAAATTGTTTTGTTTTGTAGCGTACAAGAGCTATTTGCTTGTGGAAAGACAAAACTCAGGAGTAGGGGGAATACGTTATAGTTGGAATTCAGTTTTGATCAAATTGTGAACACGTTGCCAAAAGCTGACGCCTCGCTACTGATAGGGAGATATATCCAGCATGCAACCCAAGTGGAATCCATAGTTGAAAACCTCAGTAATGCCATTATTGATGCATACGAAAATAATTGCCCGATAAGTTGAATAAAATCAACCAAGGACGTATCTAGGTGGAACAATAAACTAACGACATTGAGGACAACGGCTCGAAGGCTATTCAACCGATCCAAGCGTACTAGGTGCTAGACCGATTATAGAAACACTCTCACTCTATAATAAGGAAATTAGGAGAGCAAAAAGAGAAAACTTCAGGATGTTCTGTAACAGCGTAGAACACATTACGGAGGCAGCAAGACTTTGCAAAGTATTGGCCAGAGAGAAAACACTCTCCTCAACCAATCTGAAAAGAGATAACAATATGTCCACGGTAGATGAGGAGGGAAGAATCCAATTACTTCGCCAGACTCACTTCCCAGGATCCTTCAGCACGGTGGAACAAGAAACTGAGAATACCAATCAGGAAACTTGGCAAACAGCAGATAAAGGAGCCTGGGCTATTGCCAAGGAAATATGTACGACAACTAGGATCAAATGGGCGGTGAAAACCTTTAAACCATTTAAATCACATGGCATAGATGGTATACTTCCGGCACTTATTCAACAAGGAATAAAATACCCTCTAACCCCGCTGACGAAGATAACAGGTAGTTTTCATACCAAAAACAGCAAAGAAGCATGCACTCCATCCAAAATCTTTCAGAGTCATTTCTCTCACATCCTTAATGCTAAAAACATTAGAAAAAGTTGTGGTTAACTTCATTAGAACGACAGCACTTGTAACTACCCCATTACATCTCCCTGCCAACATGCGGGGCGGAGAGATCCACTGAAAGCGCATTGTTTGAGTTAACAAATATGATAGGGGATAGTATTGAGAAGAAGGAAACAGCCATATGCGCATTTCTAGATATTGAAGGTGCCTTTGACAATACTTCACATGACGCTATAAAGAGATCACTAATAAACAGAAGAATAAACTCTTTTGTGGCACGGTGGATGAGCAACATGCTTCGCACTAGGAAGGCAGAAATACGAATTAGGAATATTTGAGGAATATTTGAAAATACTCTATGCGACAGAATTCAATATGTATTAGAAATTACAAGAAACTGGTGCAACAAGGTAGAACTGAGTATAAACCTAGCTAAAACTACAGTTGTAAATTTTACAAAAAAATACAAACTCAAACATCTGAAGCCTATCAGATTCGATAAAATTGAGGTAGAAATAAAGAAAACGGTTAAGTTCTTAGGCATACATCTACACCAAAAACTCAACTGGAAACACTACATTGAGGAGGTCACGAAGAAAGCCACTTGGGCTCTTATGACCTGTAGATTCATAGCAGGCAAAAGTTGGGGCTGTACACCAAAAATACTACGATGGGCCTACTCGGGGATCATCAGACCTATCATCTCATATGGGGCACTCATTTGGGAAAAGGGAACCAGACAACAGAATAACACTTACGCACTTAACATGCTATAAAGGTTGGCGTGCGTATGTATAACGGGTGCCATGCGGACTTGTCCAACAGTAAGATGGAACGAGGTAAAATCGAGAGTTGATGTTTGATAGTCGACTTCAGAATTCGTAAAACTGCAGTCGTAAAGTCGCAGTCGTAAAGAAGAGGTCGTAAATTAACAGTGGTAGAAATAGTGCGGTGGCAGTCGGTCCCTTGAATTTATGAATTTTATTACATTTAATTATATTTATTTTATTATTTTGGATTATAATTTTACTTTACAAATAAATCTATCTTACACATATATACCTATATACACAGAGCAGAAGTAGTCCACAAAATTTTTCTTAAATTTTGCATAACTTATTTAATTTTTACTGAAATTAGTTTTTGTTTTCTAATTTGTTTTAACCAAAGAAACAACAACAAAGTTCTAATATTTTGAAATTATCATATCTTAAACTCTTTAGGAAGTCAACTAATAATTAAATATCTTTTAATGACACATTTATGCTTGCAAGCGAATTTAAATTAACGGTAAATTTAAATATTAAGAAGTATCCGTAGACTTTTTCTGCTTCAAAAATCGTTGCTTTTGCATATGAAAGTGTGTTTAATTTGTTTTAAAGAATAACTTAATTTTTTATATTAGAACATTATTGTTGTTTCTTTGGTGAAAATAAATCATGTTTAAAAGAATGTTTAGAATACTTCAAATATATTACCAGCTATATCGTAGAAGAGTTAATTTCTGATTGCATTTGAATGCAATTGTGTTTAAATATATATTTTAGAGAAATATTCGCCTAAAGTAAATGTGTGAATTGTAGTTTTGATAGTTAAATCTCGTACCAAAACAAAGTTATATTTAAATACGGGTTGTGCAAGTTTTTATTTATTTCGGAAAATGTTATCGGACAGAGAACTGCAATAAGTACTCAACACTCGAGTCATATTCGAATCATTGTCTGTATTTCAATTATACTCATTCAGACTTTCTTTTTCGTATGCAAATATTTGACTCAACCTAATTGATAGATACCGCTGAAAGATTTGCTTAGGAAACACCAGCACTCATATAAAATTGTTATTAATGCCAAAAGTGATCGAGTCGGCAGTCATTAATTCCTTTAATTTTTTATAAGTGTACCCATTGATTCATACCACTCGAGTGTATACTATAACTCATGAGTCATTTGCTATGTATGACACTGTACTTAAAAAGTATGCGCATTTTTGTGACGCTGATTCATTAGCATCGGCACTCGTTAACGAAAACACCTTGGAATAATTTCTATGGTGAATATTTATACGTATTTTTTACTTGGTTTTTATGAGTGTACTCTGAGTATTAAAGTAATGACTGCAGTTTTTTGAAATAAGATTTTAATGAATTTAAGCTTAAAATTTTCGCCATATCTTGGGATTTTCATACTAAATTATATGATATGTGATATGGTTTCTTGGTAACTCTTATTTACAATAATTCATGGACTCATGTCTTACTATGCGCTCTTGTCAGAATAATTCTCTTAAACAAACCGACCAGTGCTAATATATATAAATGTTTATAATTTTATAATACTATATTTATATTAATAAATGTACATAAATGATTCTAATGTCTTTTTATACAATATGTACGAGCAATTAACGCTTAAATAAAAACACTTTTAAACTTCATAATTGCTAAAAACAATAATCGTTCACACGAGTAAGCTAAATCGATCAGTTCACCAAATTTTGTTATTATAAGTGTTTTTATAGTAATAATATTTAACACATGTTAATTCAGCGAACAGTCTGCTTCATATAAATTATTTTAAATATAATAATTATCTAATTTAAATTAAATATAAGTGTATAAGTGTTTAAGTATATAGTATCACCTGAAATCTTAATATGATTGTCCAAATTAAACCCAAATTAAGTGATGCATTGCCATCAACTATATCATGTGATCCAATATTTTCTAAATGAACTCGCTGTTCTCGTAAAAATTGCAATGCTTTATCCACATTCTCTAAACAGTGAATTCTCATTTTGCCTTTTGTTGGCTTGGGTAAACGTTCACCCGATAAAACTTCTAATAACTTTATTATATGTTTTCCATCACGCATATCAACATAAAGGTCAGAAATTCTGCAATTCACTCGACACAAGTGAGAATTGACCCACTTTGTAAATGTTTTTTTCTGAACATTTTCTCTTTCTTCAGCCAACGCTTTAATCCGAGATCGTTCAAATAAACGTGAACTTGAATTGCCACCATCATACTCATATTCATCTATATACTCGTTGCTAGGACCCTGGCTGGGGTCCCATCGGACAATTGATATATCTGTCGTCATATCTCGTGTTTAAATCTGTAGAAAAATTACAAAAACATTAAACAAAAGTTGTATATATGTATATATATTAAAAACTTGTTTTTTATTGTTTTATTTTTTAACCGTATAATATTAAAGAACTTGATTAATAAAATATTTGATTGGATTTAATTGATCTTAAATATATTATTTATTTAATATTGTAACAACACAGATTCGTCGTTTAAATTTACTGAGGTATCACTTAGTCGCGGTCCGGGTCGTTGCAATAAATATGTTTCATTGACTAGTTCGAAGGCTGGTAAACCAAGGAAAAGTAAAGACGTTGTTTTCTTAGTTTTAAAAATGAATGTCTTTATTTTAAAATTTATACTACTAACAAAGAATTCTTAGTCAACGACATCAAAATGTCGAAGGCGTTACAAATAAATATTCTACTCAAAGGTTCTAGCTAAAGACATCAAAATGTCGAAGGCGTGATAAAGAAATATTCTATTCAAAGGTTCTATTCAACGACATCAAAATGTCGAAGGCGTGATAAAGAAATATTCTACTCAAAGTTTCTAGCCAACGACATCAAAATGTCGAAGGCGTGATAAAGAAATATTCTAATCAAAGGTTCTAGCCAACGACATCAAAATGTCGAAGGAGTAAGTGTCTACTTACTGCGGTGTGCTGGCGCTAAGTGAACTTTCATACAAAATTCTCGTCTATTTATATGAAATCACCTTCGCTTCAATAGACGTACGAACAAACGCACCAGTGTAATTATCCGTGCGTAAACAAATAATGCATTTCTTTGCGAAGTAACGGCTCTACCGTGAGCTTGGCTTGACTTGTGCTGGCTGTGCGTGTCGATATTCGCTGCTCCGTTGAGACTTGTTTGTTAATTTTATGATGCGTAAAATAGTTTTACGCATTTGTGTTTTTGCGACCATGAATATAACTAATAAATTTTATGCAAATGAAATTAAATATTACTGCATTGTAATATTTTATATTTTCTGTTTTAATAAAAGTTATAAGTTTATGTAGGGCGGAAATTTCTACAAAATTTTTTTTGTGATTTAAAAGTTAACCGATTTCGGTCATTACGATAAAAAAAATTGTTTAACTTAAAACAGTCACACTAGCGGTGTTGAAGGGACTAAAGGGTTCCAAAAACAGTCGGGTTTACGTCCCGGAGCCACTCGTCAACAACGATGACCAAGAACCGTTAAACACCTCCCAATGGGACTCCACAAGCAGGTATGTGTTTGTTGACATAGGTATGTCGATTATTTGTGTTTTTCCCACTAAGAAGCAAGTCCCGGCCATCTTGCTTCTTATGTTACTTCTAATGGCTGGTATTGAACCTAATCCTGGTCCTGTCGGACCTCCCACCTCAACTTGGCATTGTTTTGACTGCAAAAATCAAACATCAGTCAAATGCAACATTTGCAGTAACTGGTGTCACTTTAATAATTGTTCAGGGTGTTCAGGATTGTTTGGGCTTAGCCATACTGATTGGAATCCTGCTTTTAGAGGACATTGTTGTCCTCCAGCTCTTCTACACAGACTATCTACATCTTCGTCTACCTCTGGCAGTCCTTTTCCAGTCAATGCATCATCTACTTCCCTCACGACTTGGCTATGCACTGTGTGTAAAAGAGTAATCTCTAGCAACACCATCTCTGTCCAATGCAATTCTTGCAATGGGTGGTATCACCTTAGACCTTGCTCCGGATTGGTCTCTCATCATGGTTGGAATTCAAACTTCATTGGCAGTTGCTGTCAAACTTCACCTATTATTCCACCACAAAACCGCTCACAGCTTCAACGCACTAGCGTAGTCTCCGCAATTAATAGTTCTTCCCCTCTCAAAATTCTACAGTTCAACTGTAATGGTAGGGAAATTGTTTGAAATTGCAGCATTCATGTCCTTCAATATTGCAGTAGCGGCACTGCAGGAGACTAAACCACTACCCAACACCTCTCTCACCCCTTCTCAGGCTTTACACTTATTCGTAAAGACCAACCTAGGCGCGCAGGAGGTGGACTTGGTTTTTTTGTTGCGGGATTCTACATCTCATTGTGAGCTTTCTTTGCCCCTGTCTAATGACGAATACTTAGAGGTGATAGGGTTAAAAATTTTCATTGGTAGGTCATCAAGGTTCCTTGAACTAGTCAATATTTACATACCACCCAACTCTAGCTACCCTCCGCAGCATATATTTCACATCTTCGCGATGGGGACTCGCGTTTTGTACTGTGTGATTTGAATGCACACCATACCCTGTGGTTTTCCAACCTAACAACTGATTAGAGAGGCCCGCAATTGGCTTTCCAATTTGATGAATCCTCTTTTGGTGTTCTAAAGCCTAGGGCTTAGAGACTGACATCAGGAGAGCTGGAGCAGGTTGGTGTTACCCTAGTAGACGAGTCTACTGCCTCGAATTGGAGTTTTGATATAGCTTTAAGCTCAGATCACACTCCCATTACAATTTCTATTCCATCAATCGAGGTCCTCACGAGGCTGACAAGAAAACCTACAGGAATTTCAAAAAAGCGAATTGGGCCCTTTTTATAGATATCTCAGAACGCGACTTCTCTTTGTCCTCTGATTTGAACAAGGCAGAGAAAACATTTCGCAGCATAATTATCAAAGCAGCCGTCACAGCAGTTCCCGCAGATAGGATTAAAACCATTAGAAAATTGAACCCAGCCAATCCACACATAAAAACGCTGAACAATAACATTCGTAAAATGGTAAACAAATATCGTCTTGGTAAATGGAAGGAACATTTAGATAACTGCGACCTCCAAAATGGTAAAGTGTGGACTACCACTAAAGCACTTTCACCTTCCCGCTCCAAAAACAAGGCGACATCATTTAATGGGATTACCTTCCCTGATACCGCTCCAACAACAAGGCGAGAAGCATTCGTGCCCAATGCTTCTGCATGTTACACGCAGACAGAAACGCGGTTTTCGGAAGCCACATTCCGACGACAACACGCTGTTCTCCCCAGGTGATGTACTTAATATGATCAGACAAGCCAATGCCTCGAAAGCTCTTGGACCTGATGGCATTTCCATGCTCATGCTCAAGAACCTCGGGGCCTTTGATATTTCAGTTCTGACGCACATTTTGAACTCGTCCATCAGTTTACACATCATCCCAAACATATAGAACACTGGTAGAATAATTCCGTTGTTGAAAGCAGGTAAACTGGCAGGCTTAGGTAAATCTTATAGACCGATATCCCTCCTATCTCCAGTAGCCAAAGTTTTGGAGTCTCTAGTACTCAAGCAGATATCACCTTACATTCACCTAGCTCCTCATCAACATGGTTTTTCGTCATAGTACCACCTCAGCTCTTTGCGAGATTACATCCCAAATCGCTAATGGTCTAAATCAATTTCGCCCGTATGAACGCACGGCGTTTGTTGCCCTTGATCTCGCAAAAGCATTCGACACAGTCTCTCATAGGACCCTGTTAAATGACTTGGCCGAAACATCTATCCCTGTCTCCACCATGTGATGGCTCTGTGACTATCTTATAGGCAAATCATCCTTTGTTGACTTTAGAAATAACATGTCAAAAGGTAGGAAATTGAAATAAGGTCCTCCGCAGGGCAGCGTTCTTTCACCGATTCTCTTCAATTTATACATGTCCAAACTCCCGAACCCCACAGAGGGTGTCGAAGTCAGAACCTATGCAGATGACTGCACAATTCTAACTATGGGCCAGGACCCTTCTATACTGTGCAATAGGTTAAATGCATATCTTCCATCTTTGGCATCATTTCTGGCTAATAGAAATCTTCATCTATCACCAAATAAATCTTCAGCCACCCTCTTTACTTCTTGGACTAAAGAGGTTTCCTTGACTCTGCCCATAAATATCGATGAAATCAGGATCCCCACCACCACCAAACCAAAATTCCTGGGTGTCGTACTCGACAGTATGCTGACTTTTTCTGCACATGCGTCTGCTATATGTGACCGGTTAAAATCACGTCATAATGTGTTAAAAGCTCTCGCAGATTGTTCTTGGGGCAAAGATAAAGAAACTCTACTGAGTACAAGCAATAGGACGTCCTATGCAGCTCCAGTATGGACCCCACAACTCTGCGAGACGCAATTGAACAAAATCCAATCTTGTCAAAATACGGCACTGCGAATTGCAACTAACACTTCGTTCAATAATGTGTGTGACTGACACATAGGTGGCGGCACTAATACTAAATAAATATTTTTTTTCGAAAGTGGCAAGCTTTTTAGGCTTACTGTCAAAATCATATGTTAATCCGACTATTTGTTTACAAGTTACAGTGCTTTAAGCACTGGAATTCAAAGCAATTCCGTGTGCTGATTTATCATTGTTTTTTAATGAAAAAAAATACTGTTCAATGCCAGGAATGGCTTGAAAAACATTATTCGGACTCTGCTCCATCAAAAAGAAGCATTTGTTATTGGTATGCCGAATTCAAAAGTGGTCGTACAGACACCGATGACATTCCATCTACTGAACGGTCAAATGGCGCTGTTAATCCGGAAAAAGTTGAAAAAACACTGAAAATCATGTCCGACCGTAAAGTGAAAGTGAGGGAGATTGCTGACATTCTACAGATATAAGCAGGCAGTGTACACACTATAATACACGAACATTTGGGTATGAAAAAGGTGTTTTCCAAATGGGTGCCGCGTTTGCTCACACCGGAGCAAAAACAACAACGAATCGATGATTCAAAGAGCTTTTGGACATGTTTACGCGCAATAAGTCGGAGTTTTTGCGTCAGTACATCACGATGGATGAAACATGGATCCACCATGTCACTCTAGAGTCAAATCGGCAGTCTGCTGAGTGGCATGCAGCCGGTGAAAGCCGCCCAAAGCGACCAAAGACGCAGCAGTTGGCTGGCAAGGTTATGGCGTCTGTATTTTGGGATGCACATGGAATAATATTCATCGACTATCTCCAGAAGAGGAAGACCATTAACAGCGACTATTATATAGCGTTATTGGAGCGTTTGAAAGACGAAATCGCAAAGAAACGGCCTCATATGGCGAAGAAAACAGTTTTGTTCCATCAAGACAATGCACCGTGTCACAAGTCGATGAAAACGATGGCAAAATTAACTAATTGAGCTACGAATTGCTGCCGCACCCTCTGTATTCTCCAGATCTGGCCCCCAACGACTGCTGGCTCTTCGCAGACCTCAAAAAGATGCTCCGTGGTAAGAGATTTCTCAATGAAGTAGTTTCGGCGATTACTCAAATGATGAAGTAATCGCCGAAACTAACGCCTATTTTGAAGGCAAAGAAAAATCGTTTTACAAAGGCGGTATCGAAAGATTGCAAAAGTGTTGGAATGATTGTATCTCCCTAAAAGGGGACTATGTTGATGAATAAAACGAATTTTGGTAAAAAAATGTGTTTTAATTAGTCACACACATTATTGAACGAAGTGTTACTTGCCATAGCATGTCTAGCATGTTCACCACCTTCATGCAGAATCAAAAATGTTTCTTGTATAAAACATAACTACTGTCTAAGCAATATCTTCTCGCGTGCCACACAGATGGTCATCCCAATGGCGTCAGGGCTAGTAGTGCCCTCCCTCCAAGAACCATTCGTCGATCCCTCCTCTCTTTTAATAATTATATCGATACCTTTTGCAACGAAGCTAACATCAGTGAGGTCGAATATAAACATGGACTTACGGCCCTCCATACAGATGCAGCATCTTCGTTTAGACTTAGGTAACTTGGGTTGTTACAAGGTTCTTAATAGGCCCCCACCTGAAATCTCCCCAGATGAATGTTGTCCTCCCAAGAACTGTCTTTGCTCAATTGAGATCAAGATATAACCTAGTGCTAAACAGTTACTTGGCTCGCATAAATACGTCCATCCGCAATGTGTGCCCTAACTGCAGCTCTTCTTCCCATGACGTCGCCCATATGTTTTCATGTTCTTCTACACACACAAACCTTCGTCCAATTAACCTTTGGACTCACCCCATTGAAGTGGCCAGGTTTCTCCGCCTGGATCCAACATGACGGTTTATACATACAGTGTTGTGCATAACAAAAGCAACCAAAATTTGCCCATGAAATAAATAAGTTTTTTGTCTACTTTTTACTTTTCATTCAAAAACTTAAATACAGAGTTTTATTTGTTATTGTATTATAAAAAAAACAACAAATTATTATTATTTGTTGTTTTATTATTATAAAAAAACAATAGCAACTTTATTTATTATATTAAATTTATGTATTATTTTTCTAAATTTTGTATTAAGTCCTTTGCTTTTTATTACTTGGGCACTTCTACGGGTCATAGGTGATATTAAATTGTTAGTAAAAAATAATTGGAATTTTACACCATTCATCTTTCATGACCTCAAACATTTGGAAACTTTTCGACCCCCAAAGCGACGTTTGAGAATACCAAAATGTTCTCAATTGAATTAAAATCAGGTGTTTGGGCTGGCTAATCTAAAATTGGAATTCCATTTTTCAAAATCCATTCTCTTATCAGCTTTATGGTGTGTTTTGGGTCGTTATCGTACTGATATACCCGTCGAAGTGACATTTCTCATCCGCCATGGGGTACCATATGGCTTTCTAAAATTTTTTTGTATACATGTTGGGCTATTATTTGATGAATTTCATGAAAAGATCTTAGTCTAAATCCTGAAAAGAACGCTCAAATTATTACTGACCCACGCCCATGCTTCACAGTCGCTTGGCAGTTACGCGAATACAAACGTTTTTCTTTTTCGCGACGTACTGTGCACATCCCATCAGAATTAAAGATGTTAAATTTTGATTTATTGCTGAAAGAAATTATTTTCCATTTAGTAAGAGTCTAATTTAAGTGATTCCACGCGAAATTTGATCTAAATGAAGTATATTAATATTAATTAAAAAGAAAAACAAAAATCTACCTCTTTTGCTAATGCTTTTTAGTCAACATTGGTTTTTGACTGGTCTGTAACTTTTGAAACCGGCTTCGAGAGTAAGCCTGCGTACAGTACTAGAGTCAACACCTTGTTTAAGCTCGGCTACGACCTTTTTCAACGACACGAATGGTTGTTTTTTTTTTCTAATTCTTATGATGTTTCGATCAATTCTACAAGTAATCTTAAGAGAGGCTTCACTCAAATAAACAGTTTTAACGGTATTTTGTCAAATTATATTTTTTTATAAGCTACGAAACAATAAACTAATTAATTTTAAATATTTTGGCTATTTCATTTAAGCACTGCCATTTAAATATTTTTCAATTCTTGCTTTTTTAAACTTCAAAGTATACGTGTCACGAGTCATGATAAAAACGTACTTCCATTACCTGATTTAATATTGAACTATTCTGTGTTTATGTTCTAATTCGCTTAAAAACATAAATCACAGCATAAAAATGCAAAAAATCAAAAAAATATCTTGCTAGAATGCACTTTGGTCATAGATCTATCATTGATCTTGTCTCAGTTGCTATTGTTTTGCACAGCCGCATTTCGCAATATTTTATTATTTGTGTGAATTAATTAACCCGTTATGAAGAATTGTAGATTTTGTTGTTTTTTTATAATAGCTAATACAATAACAAATAAAACTGTGTATTTAGATTTTTGAACGAAAAGTAAAAAGTAGACAAAAAACTTATTTATTTGATGTGCAACTCTTGGTTGCTTTTGTTATGCACAACACTGTACCTCCTACCCAGCCTTTCCTCATCCTTCGTCGCCCCCTTTCTTTACCCCCTTAACTTTCGTCCTACTTCCCTACCCATGTATTCGATTTGCGTTTCCTTTCATGTTTATCTGCTTATAGGTCCCGACGGGTTACAACAAGGGACTAAAGAGTTTAGCATTCAAAGGTATATTAACAATATCCCGAAAGAATACATCAACTATCAAATCTGGTGATGTAACGTGGTATTATTAATATGAGTCGAATAAACATATTATATACAAGTCACTAGAAGAACCAAAATAGAAAAAAATACGTTTTCAAAACAGTAAATCGTTGTTTAAGTTCACGATTGTTTTTAAATATTTTCGACGTTACCTTTATCTGTGCGAATTACAACAAGAGAAGTTTCAGATCAATTAACCAGTTAAAAGAAGTATTAATGGTTTTTTCAACTTCTTTGTATAGACGCCAAACAAAAACTAATCGTACGATATGCGTTAAACTTTGACAGAATGTGTATAATAGTGTTGCCAGCGTGAAAATAAAAAAAATTGCCGATTGGATAAGCGCAGGCATTCAAAAAATAGGCCCCTCCTTGTTTTTTGATGAGAAGGCATAAAATTGAATTTATAATTTCTAATCTAATTTACTTTCTGAATTTTTTTTTTTTCATGGAGGATTTGGGTATTACTAAAGTTTCACAAGTAAAATATTTGAAACATAAGCGCAGAAAAGACACCCAAAACATCGTTATTTGACCAAATGTATTCATAATAAACTTTTGATAGCCTAGAAAGCGTTTACTGTGAGTTTTTTGTTGTTCTTAAAGATGCGGGGAACTTAGAAAAACATAGTCGCTTCAAGAAGACGGAGTCAAATATTCATCGGATTCAAATTGGTGTGTGCATTGGGACATGAAAACAGATGAGAAACATAATGAGGACAGAGCTACAGTTTAGACACATGTTATAAATTGGCAAATTTACACCTAACAGGTATCTTTTTAGCACATGGGTATATCCAGAGATCGATTAGGTTAGGTACTGCGGTATGTGGTATGCGGTATGTGAAGAAGTCGTTCTTCCCTAGAGATATTGAGCGGTTGTCTGTTATAAACTTTGTTGGTTTGCAACCCTGGTCTCGAAAATGAAATTGTATCTATGTTTAGGACGTTTGCTGTTAGCCTAAGTTTGTATTCGAATACACTGCTGTTGCATTTATTGCAACAGGAGTCAATGTATTCGTGATACAAATAAAAGGACATCGACATATGCATCACAGAGAAATGGCTCTAATGATAATATAGCCATTCAGATTACCATCTGTGTAGCATTCAAGATTACTTCGACAATAGTTAATTATGCTCTTCTACAAGAAGCATTTTAAATTCTACGTGAAGATGGTTAATATGTGTGTTTTGACAAAATTTAACACTTCAATGCGTTTCGCAGAGTTGTGGGTCCATATCAGAGAACTACAACAAATCATAACTTCAACACTCAGAATACACTCATAAAAAACCAAATCTATATGCGTGTATAATGTTTTTATCATACTCTATTTATATGCATTCGCATTTGCCACAGAAATGATTTCTAAGTTTGTTCATTAACGAATGCCGGTACTAATGAATCAGCTTTAAATGAACATATGTGATTCTTGAATCAAAGCATATACTCAGTTGGTGAGTATAAATATATTTATCGAAAATGAATGATTCGATCACTTGTAGCATTCTAAAAAATTGTGTGTGAGCGCTGCTTTTTTATGGTGTCTGTTGTAGTTGTTAGCATTGAAAATGCTTGTATTTTTTGTGTGTTTTTAAATATTATTGCTTGGATTGCTTTAGTCGAAAATCAGAGATACAGTAAACAACAGGTAAATTTTTGCTGACTGTAACGAAATATTCATGAATGATTCATAAATCATTTGTATAATTTTTGTGTCAAATGTCGATGTTTATCAATATCATATGAGAAGAGTATAAATCATTATAAGTGCTGTCAGCTGTATGTATGAATCAGGTGAATTGAAATATACAAAAAAGTCAGTCAGAATGCATATAAATAAAACACAGTCGATGATTCGAGTGTTGAGTACTCATTGCAGATCTATGGTCAATACAGAAGCAACAAAGGCCGAAATGAGACGAATTTGTCCAGCAGGGTGTTATGTAGTAGAAATATTAGAAATTTTTATATACAGGGTTAATCGAACTATATACAGGTTAATTGTCAACTACGTGAAATTTATACGAATGACAGCATAACGTCTAAGTTTTATAAAACAAAAGTTATTTGAAATGATATTCAAACGTAATAGTGTGATTGCGTTATATTTGACTGCAAAATAACAATCAGCTATTGTTCGTGAGCTCAAACTGAATAAAATATGTGTACTATGTCATAAACTGATATAATATAACAGGCAACATCGCCAAACGCTATGGTGGCGGGTGAAAAAAACATTCCATGAAATGGTTCGAAAAGTGAAGGCTTGATTTGAACGAAATCCTCATCGAAGCGATAATCAAATGACCGAAGAAAGGAAAATATCCCAATGAAACATTCGAACCATATTCCAATATTAGCTCAAGGTAAATCTTTACAAGTCTTCATAAATATTCAAAATGATCGTGTTTACTTAATGGAACGCATTGCCGAAAATTTGAGTAATTTTCCATCTCAAGTGATGTATGAGTAGCTGTAACTAACGATAGACGCTTTTCAATCGTTTTCATCAAGACTGATGTCAAAGTCAAGGCGACTTTTTTTCGGGAAACTGTTTTAGAAGTTGCTTTAAAGCCGTGAGCAGGTAAACATTTCGGCTGTGTACAATGGACGTTCCAACAAGACTCGGCACCATCTTATAAATCTTATGTGAACTACAAATGGTGTAAAAATCATATTCAAAACATCATTTCGTCCATACTAAAATACTGAAAGAAACCGTTTAAGGACCATAGGCAAAAGATGGCTACATCGAGCTAAAGTGAATGGATTTTTAAATTTTGATTATTTCCACAAATTTTTGTTATTTGAATCAATAAAAAATAATTTCACACAAAAAAGGTAAGGTCGCTTGAAAAGGTAAAACTTCAATCGCCTAACTCTGTAAAAAAGATGTATCTAAATATATATGCATGTAAAAAGTAAATATTTACTAAAACAATTCACATAAGTCTTAGTAACGAACAAATTGAATTCATTACTTCTGAATTATACTTGTGTTCTGTTTTTCTCTCAACCCCATCTTCAATAAAAGTTTTCACATTCATTATTATAAGATTTTTGTCAGCTACAAAATTGTAGATTCAATACTAACCATTTTAAAGTTATGTTTACGCAATAGAAAATTAGAACTCATTAATTTATAGTAAAACTACAAGGACTCAGCAAAAAAAATCAATAGCAAAATAAAATTAATAATTATTTAATATAATATAATAAAAATATATCAAAAGACTGTTATGTTCTATATGAAACATATAATTATTCAAATTTATGTTTCACTTGCTTGCTCAAAATAGTCTGGTTTATTCCGCCTACACAAACCAGTATTGGATGTTCCTCAAAAAATCAATTGAATTAACTACAACCTTTAATAAGAAAGAAATTAGCACTTTAATTAGTCATTCAGAAAAAACAAAATCCCCTGGACTAGGTAGAATCAATAACATGTGTTTGAAAAATATTCCGTCGTCAGTCCTCATAAAAAAAAAACTTACTTTAAACATTTCCCGACTCTCAAATTTGAAGCAGAATATATGCAGGCGACAAGTATATGCCTAGAAGAGTATATAAAAAGTCTGACTATAAGCTCAATTTATTGTCCACCAAATAAAGACCCAAAAGCTAAGAACCAAATTCATAGCGGCCGCCGACTTCAATGCCAAACATACATTCTGGAGCTCAAGACGTATATCATCAAAAGGAAAATTCTTGATTACCGTGGTATCAAAACTCGACCTTGACATAATCTCCACTGGCACACCCTCCTACTGACCCTCAGATCGGAAGAAACTCCAGACGCCATTGATTTTGCGATTACAAAGAATTTAAAAAATTGATCAAATTACTACTGAAGTAACCTTAATCACACGCCGACGTTTATTCTGATTAAAAATACACCAATAGTCAATCCAAAATCCGAAGAAAAGCTCATAAATTGGCTAAAATTTAAAAAATATATTAGTTCACATTTTAACACCGACACTTCCCTAAAATTAAACGACGAAATAACAATGCCATCCAGCATCAAAGCTTCACTACAGCATGCCGCTCGAATATCAATCCCAGTCCTAATACCCCACAAACCTATAAACTACCACATATCGAACAAAATTGTAGCCCTTATACAAGAGAGAAATGACAAGTACGACGCCAATGGCAACAACAAAAATCCCCCTGAATTAAAAGACAACTTAAGTATCTTACGAGAGCATTCCAGAGATTACTCAAAGAAAAAAATCGCATAGAATACGAAAATTTTATTTTCAACTTGTCTCTAACGCAAACAACAAACTACTCCATTTGAAAAGCCACCAAACTTAAAAAAAATGCCCGTTATACGCCCCTCCGACTCACAGATGAAAACTGGGCTAAAAGCGATGAAGAAAAAAACAGGGTGTTGCTTTTGCAAATTACCTTATATATGCATTTACACCAAACTTTAATTTAACAAAACTAGACTCCCCGCCTCCCCCACACGAAACGACAATATGACAATTTGCTTCAATAAAAAAAACCACTAAAAAGCGACATAAAAAATGTATATACGAAAAAAGCCCCAGGCTACGACCTAATTACAGCGAAAAAGTTAAAAGAGATCCCACAAATCGCGAAAGACCAACACCTTTTTATTTATAACGCTATTCAAAGCACTGCATATTTTCCAAACTATTGGAAATCATGATGATACCCAAATCCGGAAAAGCCCCCGCTCAAGTCACCTCATATCGACCCATAAGTCTACTCCCAATTCTCTCAAAATTATTTTAAAAAAAACAATACCTAACCATCAATTTGGATTTAGAGAAAAACACAACACAATAGAACAAGTACACCGTATAGTACGAGTAATTAAGGAAACATTTGAGAAGAGGCGGTATTGTTCAGGCGTCTTTCTAGACATAACTCAAGCTTTCTACAAAGTTTGGCACTAAGGATTGTTTTGGAAATTTGAAAAACACTTACCATACAATATATCCTCAGTTATCAAAAACTATCTCTCAAATCAAAAAGTGCACACGTAAATTTCACTTTACAACGGAATACCTGCCCTGCCCTTCGTATTAATGGGAAAGTAATACCCTAATGCAATAAAATAAAATACAAAATACTTAGGAATGCATCTCGACCGAAGACTTACGTGGAAAAAGCAAATAGAAACCAAAATAACTTAATTAAAACTCAAACAAGAACTTAACTAACTGATAAACAAAAATTCTAAACGTAATCTCACTCATGAAGTGCAACTTTTACTAAACACAAAAGTTGTAATCCTTTGCCTGTTTTCTATTGCTCAAATCCAGTTTTATACTAAATATATAAAAAATATTTATGGGCAAATTTCCAGAGCAGGAGTCTAAACTAAAAGATTCCAGAACAACTTAGACAGGTTCAATTGATCCAGTTTTAAATTGGTCATTTAAATACGACGTCGAAACTGATTCTATTATGTTTTTTGAGATAATAGAAGAACTATCCATAAAACAATGCCAGAGCTTCTGAGAAAAATTCATTAACATTATCTGAAATAAGAAAAGAGCTTGTATCAGTTGAAAAGCTTTCAAGCATGCTTTCGTACAATATTTTTTGCACAAATATTTTGAATTAAAGCATAAAACCCATGAGAACAAGCCGAATTGACGACAGTGAGATCGGTTCGTGCCAATAAATATCGATCTACTCATGTTACGAATACTCATGTTACGAATGATTGCATGATACTATTATATGTACCATTAGGAACTGATTATATAGCTAATACAAAAAAGGAATTTGAAAGAGCTCGAGATATCAGTGATACAATTAAATGCGCATCCTGAATGCACGTATTTGATATTTATCGTTGTGTGTGCAATTTATTGCATAAACCATTTATCGCTATATGGCGTAATTACTTTTTGTTTGCATATTGGATGTAAAATTTTGTATATCTTATATATAAAAATCTCGTGTCACGGTGTTTGTGTATAAACTCCTCCGAAACGGCTTGACCAATTGTCATGAAACTTTTTGTGTATATTTGGTAGGTATGAGAATAAAGTATATTTTATACCGCTAAAGTGATTAGGGTGTCCATATCCAGCAAAAATATCTTTATTGCTTTAACAACATTTTTTTTGTATTTTTGAGAAAGAAACATTTTTTTTTATTATTTTATGTAACTACGCCAACAATTACATCGAGCATTTACATCCACTTCGTTTCTTCGTCTTGCGTTCAAGTACGAACCAGATATTGAATATTCCGCACATCCGAAAGTGATGATTTGTCCATAGAACCGGACAATGAATGCCCTTATTGTCATGCACTCAAATTCAAGCAAGAATGTGTTGCGCATCAGGAAAAGTACAACTACCAGAAATAGAGAGACCACCAGAACCATTGAACGGCTTGCTCATTGGCACTCATAAAGATTCAAATCTGTTCCTGAAGTCCATTCGCATATTTAATTCATACTTTCAAATGACTTCGTTCGGAGCAACGGAAATAGTTCACAATACTACGGCAAATGGCAGTACAATACAATATATTCATTATCACTTTTTTTAAAAAAAAAATAATCAGTAGAAATAATTTATACGGCAAAACAACGTTTGCCAGGTTAAATTCTAATTTCAATATAGATATCTGTAAAATTTAAACATATCAAAACTTTGTAACATAAAACAAAGTTGTTCAGATAAATTTATCTTACTAAATCTTAGTACATAGGACGTTGTTATTTTACCAAAAAACTTATAAATATATTGCGTACAATTATTTACATAAAATCGCACAACAAATCAATAAGCAAAAGTACCAGATCTCATGAGTTCATAATCTGTAATTTTTGATATATGATTTTACAAGTGTGTATCTTTATTTAGTTATTACGTAATACTTAATTAACTATCACTCTATATGCCGCTCCTAAATTCCATGCATTCTCGGTGAAATATATTTAATAACTACCAATTTACTACGTGTGATAAAATGATATTGAGTTAAATATAGATGTAAGAAATTATTTTATTATAAACTAGATATCAAAATTTCAAACCAAAATTAGTGGGACATAAAGACAAGTATTTGCTGAAAAGTTCAATTGCCGAATATTATTATACAGACTAATTTATATTTAATGCATGTTATACATTGAAAAGTTATGAAAAACACTATCACTAATTTAAATTTATTAAATGAATGATGTCATCGATACCAACATGAG
Organism: Teleopsis dalmanni; assembly: GCF_002237135.1. Lineage (NCBI taxonomy): Eukaryota > Metazoa > Arthropoda > Insecta > Diptera > Diopsidae > Teleopsis > Teleopsis dalmanni. The sequence continues at coordinate 130,360,448 of NC_051846.1, read as the reverse complement.
TGTACATCCCAATATATATTCAACCCCAATCATATGTAATCCATGCACTGTTTATCTCAACTGAGTTTCTATTTAAACTATTTTCACCTGATTTGCGTTGGGCGTTGTCAAAGTTTAGAAGAAAAATTTAGACACATATTAATTTTCTTACCGCAATTACAAATTATACAACTGCGTTTTATTTTAATCTTCAAATTTTTATATATAATTTTGTTTTTAGTCGTAACTTTAATACACTTTCAACATTTAATATTTATTAAGCTCCGACAAACAACATTAGCGCGACCACTGTTTCTGAAAATTATGTATACAATTGATATGTATGTGGTACGAAACACACAAAATACATTAACAATGTTACCAGCCAAACAAAAAAATCACTTTATATATACACTAAATCTTAGGTTACAAATTATGGTACTACGTGTTATACAAGTGTGACTTAGCTCAAAATAAATCGCAATAAGATATTATGTCCAAGGGATTAATTCCTCAACTGAATATACATTAAGACCGAAAAGTTTTCGGAAATTCTCATTTAAAATTCGCGCGCTGTATATTTTTCGATATTTTAAGTTT
>NC_051846.1:130349597-130359769 GCF_002237135.1 Teleopsis dalmanni | reverse complement strand
TATAATATAATATAGAATATAATATAATATACAATATAATATAATATAATATAATATATAATATAATATAATATAATATAATATATATTATAATATAATATATATATAATATAATATAAAATATAATATAATATACAATATAATATAATATACAATATAATATACAATATAATATATATATAATATAATATATAATATTATAATATATATAAAATAATATATAATATATAATATATATAATATAATATACAATATAAAAAAATATATAATATAAAATATAATAATATAATAATATACAATATAATACATAAAACAATAATAATAAATAATATAATATATAAAATAATATATATAAAATAATAAAATATTATATAATATATAATATAATATACAATATAATATAATATAATATAATATATAATATAATATAATAGATAAAATTATATTATTATAATAATATTATAACATATATAGAATATAATATAATATACAATATAATATAATTTACAATATAATATACAATATAATATATAATATAATATAATATAATAAAATCTTATAATATAATATAAAATAATATATATTATATGGTATGGTATATTATATTATACCATATAAAAAAAGTAGTATAATATAAAAAGTGTTATAATATAATAATAATACGATGTCATACATAAAACAATATTTATAATATAATATAATATAATATAATATAATATAATATAATATAATATAATATAATATAATATAATATAATATAATTTACCAATTCCATCGACTCAAAACGCTCACCACAAAGGAGCAATTTGAGTTTCGGGAACAAGAAAAAGTCGCACGGCGCCAGATCTGGCGAATATGGTGATTGAGTGATGACAGTGGTGCCGTGTTTGGTCAAAAAATCGAGTGCAACAAGAACCGTGCGCGATGGAGCATTGTCGTGGTGAAAAATCCAATTGTTGGCTTTCCACAAATCTGGTTTTTTTACGGATGGACTCACGCAAATGCCGCATAACGCCGAAGGATGCAACAAAGAAGATGCAACAACTATAGAGTAAACCGTAATAGATTCCAACATAACCAGGGAATTAGCAACAATTCCAAAATAGAAACAATAACGTAAGAAATTTTAACAGAAACAGGATACACTCATACTCTAACAACGCATCAAACTACGCGAATAGGAATAAAACAAGCTACAATAATGCAATTGGAAAACTACTCAAATAAAAACTACACCAACAAAAATCTTCAATATAAATTCAAATATCTTAAATTACGTATTAGTATTTTGTAATATTATTAATAAAAATCTAATCCTTCTCATTGACACTGGTGCTGACGTGTCTATTATAAAAAATTATGATTTAAATTCCGATATTAGTACAACATGCTTACTTACAGATATTACAGATGGCTATAAGTCATATCAAGGTATTTCAAAGTTAAACCTGAATTTGGACGGATTACTTCCGTTACAGTCATCGTAGTTGATGTTTGTCAATGAGATGTCAAATATGAAATCAAATGTCAAACATAAAAAGTTAAATAAAAGTAAGTATGTGAATGAAAAGTAAAATGTTTACATGTTTTATTTCGTAATTTGTCCGGTGCAAATATTTGTGTATATTGTGCTAGTACGACTGTTTAATTGGTATTGTAATGTATTAAAACAATATCCGATTGAATTTGTTTTTTTACTTCTTCAAATGCTTTTTTACATTGTTCGTCAAAATTAAATTTAGTATTACTGTGGAGCAGCCGATTTAATGGCTACACATTAAATAATAATTTACTAACCCTAAAAATGAACGTATTTCGTCCTTACTCTTTGGTTTCTTAAACTCTTGAATAGCCTTTATTTTCCTGTCCATCTCACGAATATCATTACGATCCATTACGTAACCACAATATTAGCTGTGTTTCAGCAAACATGATCCGCTCAATTTTACATGCAAAACAAAAACAATGAGGAGAACCAGCAATTGATCTGGTTCAATGTGGAATGTATGTAAAAGATAAAAGTTGAACGTATTTTAATGAAAATGAGGTTGGTAATGCGATGCAACGGTGTTGTAAAATTATAAATAAATCTACATTTATATTTATTTATTATTGATTTTATTTATTTATTGTTTATTTTATGTACTTATGTATTTAATATGTCATTATTCATTATTTCTTTGTTTAAAGTAACGTTTTAATTATTACTGTAATTAAAATTATTACTTTATTTATTCACGTTTTATTATTATTGAAAAAGTGTTGTTTGATAATTTATTAAAATCAATTCATTTGAAATGAATATATAAAAATTAAGTTGAATACATTTATTTAATTAAAACAGAACAATACATAAGGAACCAGACTCTGCAACATAAACGTTTATAAAAAAACCATTTTCATCGCAAACTGCCTGCAAATTAAGCTATAGTCATGCTTCTTTTTGAAATAAGCCTATTTGCTATAGTGTGGTGCATTTATTTTTACATGTGTGTTAATTACATGTGTGCCAATTACGAACGGGAATTTTTTCGAAGCTTCCACTTTTGCATTATTAGCAAGCGTGTATTTTATAAATTAGTGTTCAATTGATATAAGCTAAACACTAGTTCTTTTAATTATTCTCCATACAGAAGCTCTTGGTATGGCAAAACAAATACCAAATTCGCAAAAACTATTCATATTTGCCATATATCACAAAAATATATAAAATTCCTTCATTGCTATCGTCCGATTGTGATCATCACGGTTATTTTGCATTCGCTGATTGGAATTTATTAATAAATCTATTAAAAAATGAAACATAATTAATATATAGCAATTGTATTTTTTATGCGCAAATACCAGTCAAATAATCTTTAACGGCAAAATTATTGATCGTTTCCACAAAACTTCCACTATATACATGCTGATGAACTTTATCCGTTGAGTTTAATACACTTGAATTAGTATTTAAAAAGAAATGGAAGAGTCAGTTTCGCTCGATGATTCTAATAAAATCTGCAATTTCCATTTATTTACTATAAAATTAAATTTAAGTTTTAAAGTAAATACTAAATAAAAACTTACGTTTAATACTTCAGACATTTCAACAGATTTTATTTTTTTTTTTATTTTTTTAGATTTTTTGTATTCAAAACTTTCACATTTATTTTTTTAGTGCCAAAATTATTCAGACAAATCAAAAAATTTTGTACACAAACCCAACTGGCATAACTCATGCGTTGCCAATTATTTTTATACGTGATCCGTATCGTTTCAGCAAAGATAAGCCAGATCATTGAGCGGATCATGTTTGCTGGAACTCAGCTATTGTATTCTATCTTTTAAAAATTTCGATTTATCCCATTTAAATCGCATGTTATGTACGTTAAATATTCGCATAACTTCTTTTAGTCGCTTCAAATGAGTGTCATCATCTGGTGCTGTTACTTTGCTATTATCAAAGAACACCGAGACTCCCGTTTTTTCGTTGACTAGCCTATCCGTGAATCGTCGCCACTTGGCTGGCGCGCAAGCAACATCAAACATCAATCGTGCAGGTTGATAAAGTCCCTAATCAGTATTTAGTGTAAGCAAGTATCGATCATCCGGATAGATTTCCAACTGCAAGTACGCAATTTTTGAAACTTTGTCTCCACCGCTCATCGAATTAAACAATTCATCGACTGTTGCCAGTGGATGGTCTTCTATCACTTTATAATCCAAGTAGATGGAATAATAGGTAAAGAGTTTTTTGCTCGTTTTAAATGTAATATAGATTACTACACATTTTCTTTAACAGTAACTTCGGGCATACAATTGTTGATACATTTTAGTACAGTAAGCATTTCTTGTAATGTTTGGTTCTGCTTATCGTTTTGGTCTGCAATGAAGCGCTTAACTCTTTCGAGTTCTGATAAGTAGGTGTCATTCCCTGTTTTTTTAGCTGCCGGTGGTAAAAAAGCGTTGATTTTATTTGCAGTGTGGGCGTTGGAGAAGCAAAGGTTTTATCTATAATTTGTTCACTCTCCAGAAATTCCATCTCATAGAAATCTGATTGCTGATACTGTTGAAGAAAACAGAAATTGTTATTAATAAATAAAACAAAAAACATGTCTTTTATTTACCGGAGTGTCTGCTTCAGGAGTATTTTGATCCCCGTCCATTGCATGCTCTGAAATCAACGTTTTCACCTCTTTATCTATTCCCTCAAGGGATTTCGGCCCTTCACTATGGTGGATTGCCTGTTTGTAATGAAAAGCCATTCATTGCAGATGCTTGTTTTTTTACCGATAGCTTCCAGTCCGCCCAGCACTATAATTAATAAAACTGTTAAGTTATTTGATAATTTTGAATTTCACAGAGTTAAATAATATGGCATTTACATTGGCCGAAAATGGCTCATTTTGAATGAGCCATTTGAAAGTGTTTACATTTGTTCTCATTTCAACAGCTGATTTTTCAACTTGCATGTTGATTTGATTTTTGGCCTGTGCCAAAAAAATGTTGCATGAAGGTTATACGGCGTTTACATTGACCGAAAATGGCTCATTTTGGTCAAAAATCGAAAATGAGTGTCGAATGGCTCATTCTTGCATATAAAATTTCAAGCACAAAAATGAGCAATTTTCTCACATTCTGTATGAATGACGTTCGAATGCATTCCACATACGTTCCAAATGCAAAGGATTACATTGAACACACCCTAAATGAAAGCTTTTCATGGCATTTTGACAGTTTGAGAAAGCTGTTTTTAACATATTTACAAAAAAAGGTAAACAAATGTTTGGTGGTTGCATTTTCTTGAAAACGATGCACTGCTTTTTAGAACTTTTACTTCTCAAAAAGTAATTAATCGAAGTTAAAAATATGTTTTAAGTTTCTAATGTAAGGTTTGAAGGCATATTTGACCTTCATGCAAATTTTTTTTGGCACAGGCCAAAAATCAAATCAACATGCAAGTTGAAAAATCAGCTGTTGAAATGAGAACAAATGAAATACAACGAATGTAAACACTTTCAAATGGCTCATTCAAAATGAGCCATTTTCGGCCAATGTAAACGCCATATTAAATATGCCTTCAAATCTTACATTAGAAACTTAAAACATATTTTTAACTTCGATTAATTACTTTTTGGGAAGTAAAAGTTCTAAAAAGCAGTGCATCGTTTTCAAGAAAATGCAACCATCAAACATTTGTTTACCTTTTTTTGTAAATATGTTAAAAACAGCTTTTTCAAACAGTCAAAATGCCATGAAGAGCTTTCATTTAGGGTATGTTCAATGGATTCCTTTGCATTTGGAACGAATGTGGAATGCATTCGAACGTCATTCATACAGAATGTGAGAAAATTACTCATTTTTGTGCTTGAAATTTTATATGCAAGAATGAGCCATTCGATACTCATTTTCGATTTTTGACCAAAATGAGTCATTTTCGGCCAATGTAAACGCCGTATAAGGGTAAATAAATTGTATTTAATAAACTATAATAATAAAATAAAATCTGTAAAGTAAATCAATTTATAAGTAGAATCTTTTCACATACATGTCGTCTTCGACATACCACCAGACAAAATTTTTTCAAAAAAATCACAAATGAAATTTACATATCAATACTAATAATTTATTTATTTATTTATTTATTTATTTAAATGCATTAAGGGACAACCCTTTTTATTGCAGTATCTTAAAGCTAATTTAAAGAATTAAAATAAAAATAAAAAATACAATAAAATAAAATAAAAAATGTAATTAAAGTTTTCAGAGAATATAGTAATAACATATGTAAAAAGTATTAAAATTTTAGTTACTGATTAACAGCGAAACAAAAAAGAAAACAGCATGAAATATTTAAATAACAGAATTTAAGTTAATAACAAACAAATTACAATAAACTTAAAAAAAAAAAAATAAATAAAGACATATAAACGTGATGTTAACACAGTTCGTTTTTTAACAGTTTCTTAAAAACACTCGGGTTAACTGCATTTCTGGTTGTGCTTGAAAGAGCATTCCATATTCTAACAGACTGAATAAAAAAAACTTAGTAGTGGAGGCAAAACTATATCTGGGAATGATGAAAAGACGAGATCTATTAGATCTAGTTAGCTGCAAGCAATCAAAAAGGTACTTCGGCGTAGTAGTGGATAAAAGTCTGAACAAAAATAAGCATACTCGAAACTGCATATATTGTTCAATATCACACCCTAGAATCACATTTCTATAAATACCTAAGTAATCGAAGCGTCTATGGCCAAAAGCATATCGCGTGCAGCAGTTTACTAGGCATCGTGACTTATTGAGGGATTCAACATCAAGTTTTGAGTACACTAAAGAGGAGTACATAACAATAGGAATAATTAGTTGTTTTACCAACAAAACACGCATGTCAACCGGTGTATACTTCACAGAAAGGTTCAGACCTCTTAAACATGCAAAAGATTGTCTAATAACTTGGTTAACATGTTCGCCAGCATGCAGATTAGTGTTCAAATGGAAACCCAGACATTTTACCGAATTAGTATATTTAATAATTGAGTTGCCAAGTGTTACAGATGGCAAGAAATCAACATTAATATTTAGCCTAGCAATTGGTAGAATTGAAGACTTGTTTATATTAAGGAACACATTATTTTGCTTAGCCCATACCACTATATATGATAAATCTACATTAGTCATTTGCACGAGGTCATTAATATCAGAAATCCGACAAGATAGATACATTATAATATCATCTGCATACGCATGAAATTTAGCATACTTACATATTGAAAAAATATCATCAATATAAATTGAAAATAAAAGAGGTCCTAGTACAGAGCCTTGAGGTACCCCAGTAAATAAAGGTTTGAAATTAGAAAAAGCATTCTCTACGAGTATAGCCTGTTCCCTTCCAGTTAAGTAGCTATAAATAAATTCTGAGGCCGACCTAGAAAAATAAAAGGAATGAAAAAGCTTTTTACATAATAGAGAATGGTCAACACAGTCAAAAGCTTTAGTAAAGTCAAGGAGACATAAAAATGTTACTAAGTTTTGATCATAGCTACATCGAATATCTTCGAGGACCTTAAGCATTGCCGTCGTGCAACTATGACCTTTTTCAAACCCAGACTGGAGAGGAGAGAGAAGTTTAAAGCAGTTAAGATGAGTACGTATTTGATCAGCCATAATGTTCTCACACACTTTAGAGAGTGAAGGGAGAATACTGATTGGGCGATAATCGGAACATGAGGATGCATTAGCCTTTTTTTCAATTGGAATAATCTTGGCTTTTTTCCAAACAGTAGGAAAACATGATGTTGTGAAACAGTGGTTAATAATGTGCGTCAAAGGAGTAATAATAAACGACAGTATAAGTTTAATAAATTTATGCAGAATTTCATCTATTCCAATAGCGTTTGACTTAATTTTCATGACATTATTAAAGACAGTTTCTTCACTAACACATATAAAGTCAAAACTGCGTTCGGAGGGAACACTCTCAAGTTCAGGGAAGACCGGAGCAACGTTCAATCTATCTCCTATAGGAACAAAGAAATCATTTAAAATGTTAGGATCAATGCTACATACATTTCTTGAGCTATTAACTACCCCTAGAGCTTTGATGTTGCTCCAAAGTGATTTTGTAGGTTATGAGGTATCTAGTTTCGATTTAATGAACCTAGATTTAGCAAGATAAATAGCCATTCGAGTCAAATTTCGAGCTGCTTTAAACCGCGTCCAGTTAAAAACATTCGGATATCTTTTCCACACTGCATACTTCCTATTTCTCTTGTTTATCATACGTTTGATGTCAGTACTGAACCATGGACATGAAGAATTCTTAACATGTATAGTACGATACGGAATATACTGATGCAAATAATTAATAATTATATTGTTTAAGACTGTCAATTTGTCATCAACTGAAGCACCAAACCAGCAATTACTCCAGTCAACAGTGCTAAGATCACTACATAATAACTGAGTATCAGCTGATTTAAAATCCCAGAAAGAAAACTGAGAGGGATTGACATTTCTCGTTACACAATAATCTAAGGTAGTAAATAATAAATCATGATCGGAAACAAACGAAATCTGATCAAATAACAACACTTTGGTCAGATCAGACACGATCATTAAGTCGAGGAGACTTGGGCGTACATTATTACTATATCTAGTAGGCACGGTATTATTCACAATGCTTAGACCAACCAAAGCTATAAGGTCATTCAGTGCAGACACTTTAGCATTGCTCAAAAGAATATCAATATTAAAATCCCCAAATATGGCAATAAAATCAAAATTGACAGCAATAGGAAGGAGGGTTTCAAAAAGAGGACCACTACAGTACCTTTTGCTGGGTTTATAAGCACAAGAAACAAGAATTTTATGACTACCTAAATAAATACATACACATATAAATTCAATTTCACTTTCTTCCGATATACAGATCAATTGACTTCTTAAATATGATTTACAATAAATAGCAACGCCGCCACCCAATTTATGTTTCCTATCATGTCTAAATAAAACAAAGTCGTTTATAGATAGGTATGAACTATCAAGATGGAAGTCAAACCAAGTCTCAGAAATGCAGATAACATCTACTTTGCTGTCTTCGAAAACAGCTCTTACATGATCTAATTTTAAGCCAGAAAGACTTCTCGCATTAAAATGAACTATATTAATACCACGTTGTTGTTTACAAAAAATATTAATTAAAGTTTTATCTTCCATGATTAATAATTAGTATTTTCTGCTTCTAGTTTAACTCTCCGCTGTAACGTCTTACACATAATATCTCTGCAATCATGATCCGTACTCAGCTCACGAAGGTTAAGAGTTTTTTTTGCCTTAACACAATTAACACATTTGATAAAAACATTTTTGCACTCCTTATGAGTATGCCCAGTCTCACTACATTTAGCACATACATTGTCAATTTCTTTGCATACACTTGCTTTATGATTAAAGCCCCAGCATTTATAACATCTCATAACATTTAAATGCTCATAAACGATGCACCTATCCCACCTGATATTAATTCTACGATCTTTCATAACTTGTTTGAAAGCTTTACCGTCTAATTCAATTATGGCGTTAAATGTATTCTGTTTTTTATAAGATTCGTATACTTTTAAAACTTTTAGGTGTTGGAGCGAGATACTATTTTGATTTTTTATTGCGAGAAGTAAACTGTCGCCATCTAACTGTTCAGTCATTCCTGAGATAAGCACTTTGGGATTACGCAATGTAGGAGTTTCAATGACGTATTGATCACTTAGTTTTTTCTTAATATCATTAGCAAGGACTTCACGTTCTTTAGAGTTAATACACTTAATAGTTACTCTGCCATCATGCCTAGTCTGAAATCCGTTCACTTTAACATTTAGCTGAGTTGGGTTAATTTTATTCTTTAAGTCTTTTTTTGTCTCTTCCCTCTGTTGTTTATTAATGGGTTTCACAGTAATTGGTACATTAGCATTGATACCCATTTTTAGCTTAGCAGCAAAAGTATCTTCATTTTCAATCATGTTTATATTCTTAGATGTATTCATAGCTAGTTCATCATTCTGTTTTTTAATAACATCAGATAACAATGTAATTTTTTGCTCAAGCCCATTAAATTTGTTTACATATGATTTTTGGACCTCAACAAGTGATTTAATCCTATCAGCATATTTTGCCTCTATAGCTTTTAATAAACATTTAATTTCATTTTCGTTAACGTTTAAGGCTTTTTTAAAATCATTTTTATATTCATTAAGACAATTATTATTTTTGGTCACACTATCATTAATTTCTCTAAGAGAAAAGTCAACATTGTGTATATATTGTAAGCAATCATCACAAATAAAATGAATCATTTTATTATTAAGGCTATTAATATGTGATTGCTCCACACCAGAACATTTAGTTGCAATGTGATATGCTTTACCACATACACCTTCACAAACTAAACCAGACTCTCCACGTATAGTAGAACGGCACTTATTGCACTATTTCATTATAAATCAAAAAGTATTTATTATTCTTAATCAAATATAATATTACTTATTATTATAGTTATTTATAAATTTTGGAAACGTTTATCAACACTAGTTCGCGCGCTTTTTAGTTCGCGCCTTATAGTAATTATTGCTGTCTCTATCAGCTGATTTTAAATCAAAACAAAACAATTGCAATTATTATTTTGCAAAAAAAAA